>NW_004797461.1:1131879-1134754 GCF_000002075.1 Aplysia californica | reverse complement strand
TCTCTCTCTCTCTCTCTCTTTCTCTCTCTCTCACACACACACACACACACACACACACACACACACCTAGATAGATAGGTAAAAAGTGGTCAGTCTCAGACACCAGCACCTTTATAGCCAGTATACACCTGCATGACCATGGCCCGATTCTGCCCGATGGTCGGCACGTTGTTAGGCTAAAATGTTCATAGCCCAGAACTCAACATTTGACAGGGAAGGAAAAAAGCAAACTATCTAATTTTATTTTTTTAACAACTGTACCTACCAAAAAAAAAATATTTCTTGACCCCCCCCCCCAGATTAGAATTAGAATTTCGACAAAAATATCCCTTAAGTTACTCTCTTGTAATGCCTCTAATCTTTGGCACTTTGTACGTTCTAATCATTGTGTTGGGGGTGCCTTAAAACGCTATCTTATGAAAATAAATGAAAAGAGAAAAAAATTAAAAAGATAATACTATGCAATGCAACAGAATAAAACGAAAAAAAAAGAAAAAGAAAACGATACTAAATAAAGGAAAATATAATAAAACAATGAACTAAAATTTTAAAAAGTAATAACAAATAAAATAAAATTAAGTAATAAAAAAGAAAATAGAACAAAATTGCGTGTCCGACGCGACATTTCCGACCCGATCCAGCCCATCCGACAAGTTGAGTAAAGGTACAAAGGTCTTAAGTTCAGTAAGCGCAATGCTGTAGAGGAAAGGCGTAAGCGAGAGCAGACAGAGGGCAGTCTATAACCTACGTCACACAGACAAACATCTGGGTCGGCTGGACGGACAGGCAGACAAACAGACGGAAAGACAGACAGACAGACAGACAGACAGACAGACAGACAGACAGATAGACAGATGTGTGTGTGTGTGTCAGTGTGTGTGTGTGTGTGTGTGTGTGTGTGTGTGTGTGTGTGTGTGTGTATATGTGAGTGTGGTTGTGTGTGTATGTATGGAAGTATGTGTGTTAGTGTGTTTGTGTGTGTGTGTGTGTTAGTGTGTGTGTGTGTGGTTGGTCGTTGTTGGTGTGTATGTGTGTGTGGTGTGAGTGTCTGTTGGTTTTTTTCGGTGTGTGGTTGGTTGTTGTTGGTGGTAATGGTCATTGGTCATGGGTAAGTGGTCAGTGTTCAGTTGGTGAAGGTCATGACGTCTGCTTGGCCCGGCCTGGTGGCAGCACGCAGAAGTGTGCACGGGGAGGAGAGAGAAAGGGGAAGGCATCGCGGTCAAATCAAGCGCTCGTCAAAACAATGAAATCGAAGCATTCGACAGTAATCTTGTGGGTGGTTGGCGGGTGCTCTGGTGTGGTTTGCTCCTTCTTTCCTATCAAACATCTATCGTCCTTATCTCCCCTTGTTCTTTTTTATGTTTGTTACTCTCTTGTAACACCTCTAATCTTCTGGCGCTCATATGACCTTATGCAGTTGAGAGCGCCGTAAAACCTCTACTAAAACTAAAACGACAGTAATCTTTTCCGACGGTTTGACGATTTTATCGATTTTTGGTTTGTTTGTATGGGTTGGATTTTTTGTTGTTGTTTTTTTTTGTTTTGGCTCAGCACCTTTTATCTCCATTTAAAAACACATTTCTGTGTTTATTTTTCTTTTTCGAAAAACGTTGATTAAAGGCACAAAATAGAGTAACTTTTCAGTTTTCAAGGACTCTCAAGGTTTGGAAGTCACCAGAATTTAGTGATCATTTTCTAGCTAAATTTCCCTCTGAAACCAGGCGATCGACCCCCACCCTTTTCAATCGGGAATATTTCGACTTCTATTCAAGGTAGATAGATCTAGGTGCTTTTTTCATGGAAAGATGGACTTAATGAGCAAGCTCAACGAAGATACCAGAGAGTCTGTATACTAGCGTAGCGTAGGAAATTCTGCGTTAGTTTAGTTTTAGTAGATGTTTTACGGAGCTCTCAACTGCATAAGGTCATAATATGAGCGCCAGAAGATTAGAGGTGTTACAAGAGAGTAACAAACACACAAAAAGGAGAAGGGGAGATAAGGACGATAGATGTTTGATAGGAAAGAAGAAGCAGATCACACCAGAGCACCCGCCAACCACCCACTACCTTTTTCATGAAAAGATGGACAAATGAAATGGCCCAAAGATGATACCAGAGAGTCTGTATACTATAGTGTAGCGTAGGAAATTCTAAGCTCTCTGGCTGATTGTTTGTTTGTTTAGTAAGGGTTTTACGGCGCTCGCAACTGCATAAGGTGAGAATACTAATAATAACTCTACACGCCCAAAACTTGTTGACGAGCGCCTGATTTCACGGCGTCGTAACCCTAGAAAGGTCTACGAAGCACACATAACTAACTACCAGTGCTTGGCGACTAGGTTCGCGATTATTGAAAGCTAGGAATCGTTGGAATCGACTCCGACGAACCCAATTACTTCCTTTCTAATAATGAGATTTCTTCAGGTTGTTTTGTTATCTGGTTGGCTCCAAACATCTTCAGGATTTGGGATAACCTTGATTTCGGAACACTACGAAGCATCAACTTTTATTTTTCAAAAATAAACTTTAAAAAATAAATAAATAAAAAAGAACATTTTAATGATTGAATGAATTGGAGACTGTTGGTTTACGTCGGAACGTTTCTTCCGTAGCCCCATTGATCATGGGAATCGGTATTTCAGGAATCGATTCTTCGCCCAGTTCTACTAACTACTACATGAGAAGTCGTTAACCTCCCCACGGTCTGATTGACCCGCGAAACAACCCGGACAGGCACAACAACTGCTGCTGCTGCTACTGCTGCTGTGTCCTTGACTGGAGGGTCAGTCTTGTCGCTCGATGACCACTGACTGTCCAGCTACTGGTGCGAGGCGAGGGGGGTCATGATCTGTGACGTCAGCGCTGGAACTCCCTA
>NW_004797461.1:1130489-1131779 GCF_000002075.1 Aplysia californica | reverse complement strand
CCCCCAACAAACACACACACACACACACACACACACACACACACACACACACACGTTGTTGCAGTAGAGGGTACGTCGAACGAGGTAGGGGATGAGCAAGGGAGCGAGCGAGCGAGCGTGCTTTGTGCCTGTTGGTGTATGTTTGTGGTGCGAGATCATTATAACCTCTTTGAGCTACAGTCATGTGGATGGATGGATGGATGGATGGATAGTCAGAAAGATGGATGAATAGACAGATAATTGTTGTTGATTAATAGATAGATAGATAGATAGATAGATAGATAGATAGATAGATAGATAGATAGATAGATAGATAGATGGATAGATAATTAATAGATAGATAGATATATTTATAGATAGATAGATAAATAGATAGATAAATAGATTTATAGATAGATAGATAGATAGATAGACAGATACAAGAAAGATAGATAGATATATCTATAGATAGAGAGAGAGAGGGAGTGAGAGAGAGAGTGAGAGAGAGAGAGAGAGAATTGATGTTGGGAGATAGATAGAGTAATAGAGAGATACGTAGATAGCGCGTATTTTTCAAACAAACAGAGAGTTCAAGAACTGTAGTTTCTTCACTCTGAGAGGAAAGGCACACACAAACGTTTCTACATCCTTTCTTACCCCAGTCCACGCTACGACTAACTCACACTCAAAACCTTCACTTTGCCTCAACCCTCTGAACTCTCCTATCTTAGTTTATTGCCTGAAGTAGGGGTCAGAAAGTTGATGGCTCCTGAAGGACCGGTAGATCTACCCAGAAAGCCTAACGCATAGACAGACAAAGACCAAGAGATAGCGGACACAACACTCATACATTTTTGAAAAATCATATTTTATTGATCCCAGGAGGGGCAATTTGGTTTACAATGGCTAATATACATACATAGATCTACATAAATACGTATTGATCATAAATACACATATACATAAATCATCATCATCCAGTGCTAGATCTGCGACAGACTTCGGCGATCATGGTTCTCCATTCATTCCTTTGTGGGATGCTCTCTAAAAAGCTTCGTTGCTCTAATCTTTCCCTGTTACCCATGTGTTCAGGTGTTCAGGGTCCCCACGTAGATTGCTCTGGGCTTACCCCTGCCTCGCTTGCCTTCAATTTAGCCAGTGAGCGCTAGATGTTCAAGACCCTTGTGTCTATACATACAAACACACACACACACACACACACACACACACACACACACACACATGCACAAACACACACACAGTGACCAGCCATCTGATCCCCGTGTCACCGACACTTGCACACACACACAC
>NW_004797461.1:1129524-1130389 GCF_000002075.1 Aplysia californica | reverse complement strand
ACACACACACACACACACACACCCCAGTGACCACCCATCTGATCCCCGTGTCACCGACACTTTCACGTCATGCACTATAAGACTTACTCTGGTTTCCAACAAGTGATCTGGAAAAGTAGATCAATGGATCAGATCGGAAAGCAGTTGGTTTGGTAAGTGTTTTACGGCCCTGGCAAATGCATAAGGTCATAATTTGTGCGTGCAAGACACAGGGTCGTTGCCACGTCTTTGCTTTGCACTTTGCGAGTCGGAATCATTGAAGTAGAATCTATGTCTTAGAAAGTTCTAGAATGGAAGTAAGAACTGATTGAAGTATGTATTAAAATGTTCTAGAATGGAAGTAAGAACTGATTGAAGTTTGTATTAAAATGTTCTAGAATGGAAGTAAGAACTGATTGAAGTATGTATTAGAATGTTCTAGAAAGGAAGTAAGAACTGCTGTGACATCTGACTTTCCCATTACAATTGCTTATATGGCTAACTGATACCTGCTGTTGCAAAGTAAAAACATAATACGAAATTTGTAGGACATTTTCACTTTTAACTGATTTGAAGAAGCCCGTATTTCAGCATTTCAGCATTTTTATGGGTGGTTGGCGGGTTCTCTGGTGTGGTTCGCTCCTTCTTCACGATCAAACATCATTCTATCGTCCTTACCTCTCCTTCTTCTTTTCTTTGTGTGTTACTCTCCAGTAACGCATCAAATCTTTGGCAGCGATAGTATGACCTAATTGAGTTGCAATTTCCGCAAAAGTCTTTCTACTAAAATTAAAACCTCTAATCGTGATCATCATCATCATCATCATCATCATCCTCATCATCATCATCATCATCATCATCATCATCATCATCATCATCCTCATCA
>NW_004797461.1:1127893-1129424 GCF_000002075.1 Aplysia californica | reverse complement strand
TCTCTCTCTCTCTCTCTCTCTCTCTCTCTCTCTCTCCCAACATACACTAACACGCACACACAAATCGTGCTTACATGTTGGAATGCACTGACAGAGTAAGAGTAAACTTAAGTTTCAGTAAAGAGAAGAAAAGCAAACACACAATAACATACCACTTACGACAGGGGAACGGAACTGAAACAGAGCAGATAGACTTTGGGGGCGTACAGGGGATAGAAAAAAACAGTAAGACAAAAAGGAAAGTGGATATTCACGAAAAGGAGAACAGAAAGAAATGAATGAAGAACATAATTATAAAAACCAAATTATAACATTACTGAACAGCTTTAGCAAGAAAAAGATGGATACATTTGAGTGTGTTGGAAAAACATTCAACAATCATGCAAAGTAAAGCAGGTGACACATCATTTCACAAACAAGAGGAAAGACGTTCGCTTAGATGTTCTCATCTCCACAAAGGTGACTGGGACCCGCAAAAGTAAAAAGGAAAGCACGTAAGATCTTAAGAAAATAGCACAATTTGTATTGCGCATGTATATTATTTACATTATATCCCACTCAACAACAGCAAGTTCTACGCACTTTACAATTAATAACAATCTATATAATATATTACTATGCATGAGAATGTGTCCCAACTAAGATCTATCAATAATCTAGGCGGACATGTCGAGGAAGACCTAGGAGGAAGAAGACGAGTCAGGATGACGTCAGCGGCTAGCGAGCGAGCGGACGGACGGACAAGCCCAGACATGACTTTGTTTGAGTCAGCGCGCGCGTGATGACGATGACGATGATGATCACAACAAGTAAGTGACATTCCAGGCGCGGTCGCACTGTGTGTGTCTACTACTACTGTTTCTGTTTACAGTCACACGTTGCCTGCGTCCGTCGTACAGTCAGCGAGCGATCAGCGAACCTCTCCCTCCTTTCTGGGACATGCAAGCCGAAGCGGAGGAATCCTTCTCTATATAGTCTATAGTTTCTATTTCTTTTTTTAAAATTATTATTATTCTTCACTTTCTTTATTAAACTTCATTTCTTATTTTACTTTATTTATTTACTCCTTTTTCTTTTTTTTTGTTTTGTTTATTTAGTTTTAGAACGGGTTTTACGGCACTTACAACACAAATAGGTCAAATATTATAAGTCAAGTGCTGAATATTAGGTGTTACCTAGAGAGTTACTTATAATGACAAGACATTTTCGTATTTAGCTTTAGTACACTGTAAGTGTTTTACAGGAATTGCAAAACAAATATTTCATAATCATACAAGTGTCGAAGATTAGGGGGTGTTCCTAGAGAGTAAGATACACATAAATGAAGAAGAAAAGATAATATGATAGATGTTTGACGCGAAAAATGGAGCAAACCACACCCGCCAACCATCCACGGGAAGAGGGGAGAAGAGTGAAGAAACACGAAAAAGGGACAACAATGAGAAACAAATTAAAATCCGAAAGCAGTTAACTGCTAAACGATCAATTAATAATAATAATAATAATCAGTACCCCGGGGCGGGATGGGTGT
>NW_004797461.1:1126132-1127793 GCF_000002075.1 Aplysia californica | reverse complement strand
CATCATCATCCTCATCCTCATCATCCTCATCATCATCATCATCATCATCATCATCATCATCATCATCATCATCATCACCACCTCCGACTTAACAATTCCCCTTTCTCTTGTTTCGTTTTTCTAGAAAATACAACAATTTGCACCGTGTAAATACATTTTTACGTAACCTACAAATATGACATAAAAAAAAAAAAAACAGGACACGCGACCCAAAGAATTAAACCAAAAAAACAACAACCCCGTCTGATTGTTGGCACTTATATGACAGAATCGTGTTGCGATTTCCGTAAAAGTTGGACCAAAACTTAATCCTCTAAATGCTGGCACTAGTAATAGGACCTAATTGTTTTGCAAATTCCGCGCAGAGTCTTTTTACTTAATCAAAATCTCTAATTTTCGGCACTTATATGACCAAATCGTGTTGCAAGTGCCATAAAATCTGACTAAGACTAGAACTAAAACCTCTAATCGTCGGCACTTTTATGACCAAACCGTGTTGCAAGTGCCTTAAAATCTTAATAACTGACACTAGAACTAAAACCCCGAATTTTCGGGACTCATATTATGACTAAATCGTGTTGCAAGAGCCATAAAATCGTACTAAAACTAGAACTAGAACCTCTAATCGTCGGCACTTTTTTTGACCAAATCGTGTTGCAAGTGCCATAAAATCATACTAACTAAAACTAGACTTAAAACCTTTAATTTTCAGCACTTATATTATGTCCAAATTGTGTTGCAAGTGCCATATAAAATCAGACTAAAACTAGAACTAAAACCCCGAATTTACGGCACTTTTATGACCAAATCGTGACGTAATTGAGTTGCAAATTCCGCTAAAAGTTTTTCTACTAAACTAAAACTTCTAATTTTCGTATGACCAAATCGTGTTGCAAGTGCCGTAAAATCTAACTAACTAAAACTAAAACTAAATAAAACGTTCTTCCTCAAGTCGGACGGAGAAAGCGACCGACCGTGCATCACCTCACCCCACCCCACCCCAGCCCAACCCCAACCAAATCTGCCGTGGCTGCAATGCGAGCTATGCACGACCTACGTTTGCCACTCTCGCGCTCGCCTCTGACCACAAGTGACCGACCACAGGTGACCGGTAACCGAATTCCCCCGGCTGGGCCTAATCACGTCCAGCGGGGCTGCTGCTTGCTATGTTGTTTGGCTGCTGAGAGTTACTAGTGGTGGGCGGGCAAAACCGGATAATCTGTCCGGATAACCGGATAATTCTCAATGAAACATTAATATCCGAATTCAGACTCTTAATTAAACTCTCTTTCCTGACCCGTTTGCCGAAGTGGGTGCACCCATTTGTTGAAGTAATGCTAACTAACCCGTTTGTCGAAGTGGTTCTAACCCATTTGCAGAAGCGGTTCATAAAACATAAATTAATTGTCGAAGAGGTGCACAAACATATTATCATCCGGATTTTGCTGAAGCGACTCACTGCCCAGCCATAGTTGGGAGGGAGCCACCACCACTGGTCACTCCACTGGTCAGCTACAAGGTCAACTTCGGTCATCGGCCAGGTGAAAGAAACGTCCCCCCTGCTGACCTCCGTTTGGCAGCGCGCACAGGTACCGAAGAGTGCAACACCTGTAGTGCTGTACGTTACTCCCCCCCTCCCCCCTCCCCCCACCCCTTCCTCT
>NW_004797461.1:1124367-1126032 GCF_000002075.1 Aplysia californica | reverse complement strand
TATCTATCTATCTATCTATCTATCTATCTATCTACCTCTTTCTTTCTCTCTCCCTTTCCCTCCCTCCCCCTCTCCCTTTCCTTCCCCCTCCCCCTCCCTGTCCCTCTTTCTATCTCACTCTGCTCCCCCCTCTCTTCATAAAAATGTGTGTATGTGCACACTCATATATATTCGTATCAAATAAGACATGTGTATTACATGACATTATTTCGTCAACCTTCTACCCCGTATCAACCCCTCAACGTGTACGTCAAAAACCCATCCATCCATCCGTCCATCCATCCGTCCATCCATCCATCCATTCATCCACTTTCCCTCCGTCCCACCAACCAACCTATCAAACCCTCCCTCGCTCCTTCTCACCTCCCTCGCTCCTTCCCTCCCTCCACCCACCTATCCATTCATCCATCCATCCACTCACTCGTCCATCTACCCACCCACCCATCCATCAATCCTCCCATCTACCCACCCACCCTCCATCCATCCATCCACCCATCCCTCCCACCAACTCACCCATCCATCCCTCCGTCGTTCTTTCTCATCTCCCTCTCTCCCTCCCTCCCTCCACCCACCTATCCATCGATCCCTCCCTCCCTCCTCCTCTCCCTCCCTCCACCCACCTATCAATCCATCCATCCATCCATCCATTCATCCATCCGTATAATACAATCCGCTGCCTTTGCTGAAGGTGCGTCCACACAACCAGACAAATGACCAACACGCGAGCGAGCGAGCAGAGCAGGCAGACTGCAGGCAAGCCGTGAAGAGAGTCAGTGCTCCAAATCCAAACACAAGAAAACAGCGCCAGTCACGGAACAGGTAACATCATGGTGTATGGTTAAGATCTGTAAGAGATTTACCTACATAGCTTTTGTTCGTTTGTTTGTTTGTTTGTTTGTTTGATTGATTGAGTAAGGCACATCGAGACGAAATAATGATCATTTAGAGCTGGAGAAAAGTAAGACAGGTTTTAGTTTTAGTAAGTGTGTTACGGCGCTTGCAACACAATAATAAGGTCATATAAGTACCGAAGATTAGAGGCATAACAAGAGAGTAACAAACACAAAAAAGAATGAGGGAAGATAAGGATGATGGATGTTTGATAGGAAAGAAGAAGCAAACCACGCCAGAGCACCCGCCAACCACCAACAAAAGTAAGACAGACATACAGACAGACAGAAACAACAGAGGGAAAGTAAAGAAGTTGGTAGGACCTACCAGCAGCGCCCTCCAACCACCCACAAAAGTAAGACAGACAAACAGAAACAACAGAGCAAAAGTAAAGAAGTTAGTAAGACCAACCAGCATTGTCCTTCAACCACGTAGCAGACGCAGCATTACTATGTCGGATCAGCAGCAGACCAAGCCAAAGGCATTATGTTGCGGCACATATCTCCAGACAGCCACCATACACAAATCAAACACATGAATAATTTGCATGTTTTAAAGGCACACTTATCCACTTCCACCCATCACACACACAAATCAAAATCATGAATTTGCATGTTTCGAAAGCAATGTTGAGGCGGCACATTGCCAGCCATCATACACAATTTTTTTACAAATGAATTTGTATCATTTTCATGCATGTTATCGTGCGTGTGTGTGTGTGTGTGTGTGTGTGCGTGTGTGTGCGTGAGTGTGTGTGTGTGCGCGTGTGTGTGT
>NW_004797461.1:1116527-1122933 GCF_000002075.1 Aplysia californica | reverse complement strand
TATATATATATAATATTCATCTTGGTTATTCGCTCGAAATATAATTCAGTTTAGTAAGAGTTAGACGTACGGCATTTGCAACACAAATAGGTCAATATAAGTGCCGAAGATAATGAGTGTGACACGATCTTAACATACCTGTACTAAGAAAACAGGGAAGAGAGATAAAGACGTGGGATAGAATGTTTTACAAGAGAAAGAAATAGGAGACAAAGACAAAACCACACCACATCACACCATGGCCACCCGCCAACCACCCACTCCAAAATATGCTTTCCCCGGCAGTATATTAACGTGCGAACAGCGCTCATTAGTACATGTGGTACTTTAGTAATGATGAATGATGTCAAACCCCTCAAGTCGGTCAACGCCTCAAGACAAAGAGAAGCAACGGCATCTAGACTCTAGGGTCTTTGTGAGTGAGAAAGGCAAAGGCCTCATTAATATCTCAGTGAGGACGCGCGTTAGTTCTGGTCATTCGACATTGGCTGAAGACGGTTGGTTGTCTTGGAGCACTTCCACAACAAACCAAAAATCAAAAAAAAAATTAATTAATCAATCAAATCAAAATAGTTCAAAAGGTAATTATTCGTTATTGATTCAATAGTTTTTTCAATTCGGTCAGCTTTATCTGAAACTTTAAAAGAGTAGGCAACATCACCGTGTGTATACATCGTTAAATAACATTATAAATTTATAAAACTCGGAAAGGATGAAGTTTAAGACCGGCGTCCTGAAAACTACCCATCACGTACAATGACAATGTACAACAACCCATGTTAAAGAAAGCTCCTTTGAGGACTCTTAACCACAGTATAGCCAACTATACTGTCCTGTAAGGCATCAAAAAACCTAACAGACTATAATAACAAAATGATGAACACACTTTTTTAAACAAACTGACGTTGTGAAATTCAGAAACATTCGTCTTAGAACAAAAGCTTCACCACTACTACCACTACTAGTAGTAAAAGCCAAAGTGGTGGTTAACTTAGTCATTACACCAAAGATTCTCTACTAATGGAGTTAGTGTACATCTATACAGAAATCAGGGAGGGTCTCAGAGAAGATTACTACGATGAGTCTCTCTATAAACACAAGTTTCATAAACCAAAATATCTCAGAAAATTTTGTCAGCACTTAAATTTTTCAAAGCTAAAACTGCCCCCAACCAATATCTTGGAGCAGTACCCAAAATACATGACTGCAAACCAATAAGTTTAAAACAAGATTACCATAAAAATTAGTCTACTAATAAATCAGTAATACGAGTAAGTAACGTCCTAACCTAAGAGTATTAAAAAAACTAAAGAACAAACTTTCCAGAAGCTTCTAAAATATAGTATAATATAAAGGCTCACTTCTCCAGTATAAAAGAACAAATTTTGTTCTGAACAAGTACCCAGGGACATGAGATCAGGAAAATTGTACCATTTTCTTAGCTTTTTTTACACCTCTGACTTAAATTATACAGAGACAGAACCATGGAGCATCAACTCCTTTCGGAAAAGGTTGAACAACATCGAGGCACTTTAATGAACTCATTAGGTCATCACAGTTATTGAAATGCACAACAAATAAGGCCTTTCCACAATCAGCAGGCCTCATAAAATTGTACAAAGTAATCACTAAAAATAAAACTGGGATGAACAAAATTTTGACCCCATTCATAATATGACCATGACTCCTCCGACACAAAATGTATAGATTACCTTAGTTCTGACAACGGAAGAAAGCCAAAAGCCAGCCATAAAAGACACGACTTAGCTGGCTACGTATAAAAACTATAACCTGCAACAAATGTTCAGCTGTATAACATACTGTATAAAACAAATTCTCCATCCAACATCACAAAATTCTTGTCCCCGACATCCCATCAAACGCCCCATTTCTCTATTTCAATTACAACTCAATAGGGCCTAATTATACCCAGAGAACACATTTTCAATTTGATTCACTTAAAATTCTGTCAGAACCAGTCTGATTTTCATTCATGGCCAGGCACAAGCTACCATTTTGGCACAATATAACCTCAACACAACCAGTTTGACTCGCGACCTTATAAGACTTGTAACTTTGAAGGTCACAGCCGAATTAAGTTGAATTCAGACATGCCAAACGGTCGCTTTTGCCACTCGACAAAGTAAGAAAATAATCGGTCAGCCCTGACTAAATTAAATTGGCAGTGTGCACTGCGTATAATCTTGACTACACTTAAAACAATGTGCATAGTCCGCTTACACATATTTTCTGCCCATCTGGGTGAGATTGGAATGCTCTACCAGAGGAACCAGAGGGCAAATATACGACGTAGCCGACTGGAAAATTTCAGGCCAAATCTTGAAACAATAATAAATAATAATAAATAGCATTTGTATAGCGCATATCCCCGCTCAACAGCAGGCTCTATGCGCTTTACACTATATTATTACCCCAGCAGACCATAGAACACTCCGAAACATTCTCAGCTTCCCGGGAAGCATACAGTGCAAGCAGCTGATTAAGCACTCAAACACTAACAAACTGACAAGATCTTTCGTTGTCTATAGCCGGGTACCCATTCCCACCTGGGTGAAGTGAGGAAAATTAGTGTAAAATGCCTTTCCCAAGGACACAACGTCGGGCCCCTGACGGGATTCAAACCGACGACCTTACGGTTGCGAAAGATTTAAGTGAAAATTAGTCCTGATTTCAATTCCGCTTTGTAGACAAGAACATGCAGTTGTAACAAAAAGGGATAAGTACACCTCCATTTTTTGGGGCGCCCTCCCTGGAGAACAATTTATACCTAGACTCTATCAACAGCAATGATGAGATCCAGCAAGAATGCAAGTAAAACGAGTGTGAGCAGAAGAGTGTGATTGTGGGCTCATGTGTTTATTATTATTATGTGTACACATGCAGGTTCGGGGAAGAAGTGACAGAGAGAATGAGTGTGTGTTTTACGTGAGAGTAAGAAACAGTGATCGTGTGTGTATGTGTGTAAGCGTCTGAGTGTGTCTGTACACGGCATGAGTGCCAGCACTTCTGAATACTGAATACATGGAATTTCCCAGTTTGATACCCTATCTATGTAAAGTAAAGAACTTGAGGTTTACATGACAAAAAATAGCGCTACTATTCCTCATGCATAAATTTATAAATAAAATTATAAATATCTCAGGCTAGTTTTTTAACGATTATTGTTATTATTTTTATTATCATTTAAATCATTAAATTATTATAATTTTATTACTATATTATATCTTACAGAGATGATGTGCTTGTGTAGTGATAGGCCAGGACCAATATAATATTAAACCTTATTTTTTGCATAAAATATGGCACCATAAAGACACTAATCATGCATGTCAAGAAAATGATGAAGAAATCCTGTAATTATTTAAACACCAAAAAAATTTAATATCAGGCCTGCCAAAAGAGGCTCTCTGGTCTTAATATTCCCGTTTTACTGCATTAACAGCCTTGAACATTACAAGAAGTGAAAAAAATAATTGTAACACATTTTCAAAAATATACTGTGGTACAAAGTAAAGTTATAAAATTACAATCCTGATTTAAATTTAAGAATTGGCTTAGCTAATCTTTTAATCAGTCAGTGTTCTGTACCGTATGACTGATGTTGAAGGAATAAATAGCTAAGCTGAGTAGTATCATGCTAGCAAAGTAGTGAGTCAGCCAAAGAGAGAGAGAGAGGAGGAGGATGGTGTGTTGTCTGCTAACAAGGGGCGCCCATTGCGGAGGGGATCGGGTCGGGTCGGGGGCGATCGCCCCACTCAACGACTGAAAACAAGCGTGTTTGTTTTTGAGGCAACGGGCTGGGCACGATCGGCTTGTGCTGCGATAGCCCCTTTGCTCCCTAAATCTGGCTAGCAAACCGCCCCGACCAGACCTGATCCCCAAATGGGCACTCTGTATACAGAAATATGATAAATCTCAGTCTCAGCAAAGGAAGGTCTAGGACATTTTTATCTTTGTCCCAGATATATCATAAAGACTGCTTTGGACTTTGTCACTGACATACAAGCTTTTAATGATATGATCAACTCTAGAGTCATGAAAAGTAGGAGTGGCATTACAAAAAAATAAAAGTAGATCTAATTGTTCACTTGTAACACTGTTCACTTTGCAGCTAATTTTATGAAATAAGCCCTATATTAATAGCCTATATTTTTTAGATAAAGAGGAGTCCGGGGGGAGTGTTCAGGTGAAGTTCAGGCCAGGGTCTGATTCAGGGTGGAAAGGACAAAGGCAGGGGGTAAGCCAAGGCAGGGATGTAAATTTTATGAGCAGTTAAAAAAAAAGAGATAAAAATTTGTTAAAGTCAAGGCCAAGGCCAGGGTAAGCACACATCTGACTTGTCTTAGACTCTGTCCCTTTTTGCTGTACAACTTAACTTTGACTAATCGTTTCTTATAGGCCTAGATTCTGTAGAATATCTAGAGATATGATATAGATCTAGATCTAGAATCTAGATCTAGATCTAGATCTAGATATCTAGATCTATGATTCTATCTGTCTAGAGACTCTAGATCTATACCATAAGATAGAGAGAAGAGCTTTTTTAAGCTGTAATTCTTCAAGTGAAAAGCTCTAAGCAAGTGACGATGGAAAATGAGATCAATATCGGGCCCTTAAAAAAGAGAACCTGAATAGTAATAAACGCTTATAAAAATGGGCTTCTTTATTTACCTCAGCTGATCGAACTTGTTCCGACATCATCTCTGGTGATGAGGCTACAACAGCCTTGGGATCGCTATCCGTTACTGTATTCCCTTTCGCCGCTGTGGCTAAATTTTTCAAATCCTTCTTCGGCCTGTAGCAGGCTCCGTCCGGCAGCTCCTCGGGCCTGAATTCAACAGGGTCTGCGATCGACCCGGCCACAAAGGTATCCGCTGGAACCGGTTTTGGATAAGGCACTTTTCCGTTGTCAGCTGCCAGCTGCTGATGCTGAAGTTGGTCCGATTTCGACTGCTGTGGTGGCATTGCCTGCAATAACAAACGAGCCGAATCGGACCTCTGGTAGCGATCTCTGCGTTTACTTTCCATTGGCTCAATAGCATCCTGGTCTTCCAAATTTTTCTTTGATTTCACGAAATACATGCTTAATCCAGAGAAGAATCACACCCGCTTCCACACAACGAAGAACAACACAACACCATAACTTTTGTTTTGCCCCCTCGCCATCTTTCTTCACCCCTGGGAATAAAAATCAGGAGTGTTTCCGGGGCATCCTTTGACCTAGAAAAAAACCGAAAAGCTGATCTCGCGACCGGAGAGTCGGAGAGGGGCGGCGAGCGCAACGCATCGGCGGTTTTTGCTCGAGCTGGGCACGCACCCATTTTTTAGGATCCGGATCTTTTTATGTGCCTATGTGTAATCAATTGAATTGAATTAGACTATATCAGAAGTCCAAGGTGTTTTATTATCTTAGGATTGAAAATAAACAAGAGAACATGAAGATCAGAATAATTACGTTCTGTCAAATTTGAAACCTAGATTCTATCTTCGTGAGTAAATAAAACAGATATGCCCTTTCAATTAAAACTTTGTATTTCATATCAATATTATATCGAGCCCAAAAGCCCAAAAAATGTTGCTTATAAATTCAGGATTTAAAATAAATTACATGAAACGGGATTATGAATTGGATTACTATCTCATTCAGGATGCACAATGGTGTAGGCCTAATATGGTGTGTTCTTGTTAGTCGTTTATATATTAACCGGTTAACCAGATTTCTAGTCCGATTTTACTCAGCACTGACTTTTCAGAACGCGCTCCCGTCAGCCCAAACACGAAAGAAGGGAGGGCGAATGGTGAGGTTACATTCTTATCAAATCAGACAAAGAACTTTGTGTGGAATTTGGATGAACGAACTATCGAAAAATTTGCTTACTTGTTAACAAAATTTCCCCCCTTCTTTGTGTTATTCCAGACGAAAATAGAAGCACAGGAAACCAGCTGATTTATGAAATGACGAGTAACTCGAGGCTAACTGTTCGAAGCATGCGCTCACACAACAGCCAGCTCGGCATGCCCTGTTGCTGTGGGTCGTCTGCTCACAATCAGTCACTGCACAAGAATCGCCGACCTCTCTCATTCATGGAAACGGCTGGCAGGGTTACTTGTTTTATCAGGTGTAAACTTAAGTACTCTGCAGGTCCTGTTGCAGTTAGTAATTAATACCCTTAAGAAAAGGGGGAGGAGAGAGAGAAAGAAAGATTACAGATGGAGATATGGGAGAGACAGAGGAAGGGGGTGGGCGGAGGAGAGAGGGAGACAAAGAGAGAGAGACGAGTATGAGGGTGGGGGTGGGTAGTGAATGAGCAGATTCGTGGGCTCTTCGGGAAGACTGTGGGAGAGACCATGATAGAAAGAAAATGTTTGTGAGTGTGTGTGTGTG
>NW_004797461.1:1113584-1115797 GCF_000002075.1 Aplysia californica | reverse complement strand
CCCGCCCCTGTTGCGTTCTTTATCAATCCAGCCTTTTCTCCGCAACTGAACCCACGGACAACCCAGCTAAGTCCTGTACCATGCCAGTGAAAGAAATGCTATTGTACTCACTTTAAGATAACGGCTTTCATACTTTGAATTTCGATTTTCTCCGCTTTTATCAACTTTGACTTATTATCTGTTGTTGTTGTTGTTGTTGTTGTTGTTGTTGTTGTTGTTGTTGTTGTTGTTGTTTTACACTGCGCTGGAGTCTTCATAGTATTTATTTTTTCAAACAGCATTTTTGGCAAATGACGGTACACATTCTGGGCAATGTTTCCCTTATGACATCTTTTGAGTGGACAGGTACATCAAAGAAACAGTAATTTTTTATTTGAATTTGTACTCAAACTCAACTTCAAGATTCAGTTGAGAAAAATGTCCAAGAAAGCGATATCATGTCATGCTTTAGACTGACTATAATAATCTGTTTTAGAATCCGCCACGTGTTAGATATTATCTAAATACATCATGTAGATCTCATATCTAGGCCTACAGAAATACAGAACAGACAGAACAAAACAGACAGAACAAAACAGACAGTCAGACAGACAGACAGACAGACAGACAGACAGACAGACAGACAGACAGACAGACAGACAGACAGACAGACAGACAGACAGACAGACAGACAGAATTTATATAGAAGGGAAGACAGAAAACATAACACACATTGTACATACATGTATAAAAATAAGCATACCTTTAGGCAGGCTACGAACGTAAAAAGAGAGACAATGAGGAGGAAATGGAGGGGGGGGGGGGGAGTGGAGAGACAAGAAGAAGAAGTGGCAGGATTAAAACAAAGCAGAGAGAATGAAACCCACCGTGTGGTCAAAGAAACACTGCTAGACTCCAATCGCAGATCAAGTGTAATTTGGAAAGACAGACATGTCTTATAATAATTACAGGAAAAAAAAAGGCAATCATTTTCAAGGGAAAGAGCCATTAAAATAAGCCAGGAAAATAGTTTTGCATCGATTACCTCCCTTTATATCATACCCTGGCCTGTTTGTGACAAGCTTTTGGGATATCTCAACATTAAATTTTATTGTGATAAACCAAAAACCTCTGATAAAATATACTTATGCAATATCATTTCAGTTATGATATATGAATCATATATCCAAGAGTTCCATTCTCACGTTTTCCTGTTTTTGGATTTAGGTATTTATCAATGTCGCTTGAGATCGGAGGTTGTTTAAATAGAATAGATGGAATATAGAACTGTTCTTTGCTGTACTGAACTGATTCCGGTTTCTAAAAAAATATAGTTACCAACCTGAGCTGCAAGGGATGAAACGTCCCATACGAAGAGAGACCCCAAGTTTCGGCGTGCGATAAAGAAGAATAAATTTCTAATGCCCGCAAATATGAGAGGTGATGGTAGTAGCCTAGTGGTGGTTGTAGCTTGTGTGTGTGTGTGTGTGTGTGTGTGTGTGTGTGTGTGTGTGTGTGAGTTATAAATTTCTCGACAATTACAATCTAGAATCTAGATCTAGATCTAGATATCTAGATTAGATCTACAGGAAAAAATGTTGAATGTTGAATAATTTTTTTTTCAGGCGTTAAGGGGAGGGAAGAAAAACCAAATCAGTGCATGTCAATAATACATTGTACACGTATTTACAAAATAGTATATTATCATACATCCCGAAGAAGAAGAAGTAATGTACCTTACAAGAAAAAAAAGACTAATTATATCAAATTATTTCCCTTGACAACGGTTGTCCTGTAGCGATGGATAGGGGAAGCAACTCTTTAAAATATTTGTCTAACATATCAATCGATCTTATTTCTTCAATATATTGTATACTTCTTTTTCAACGTCTTAACTTTAGGAGAAATGTGATGCTTTTCTGTTAATATAAAATTCGTCTGTTTTAAAGGTTATGCTGAATTTTTAATGAAGTTCAACGATTTTCTAAAAATGTCCTTAATAACCAAAATTTAACCCGTACCACATCCAGGTGGGTATATAAAATGACTATAACCTCCGTCTCTCGTACTGTTCACGCAGTACATATACTAAAATTGGAACGATACAGAGAAGATTAGCATGGCCCCTGCGCAAGGATGACACGCAAATTCGTGAAGCGTTCCATATTTTTTTTTACTTGTGTCTGAGATCAGCTTATTATGTTGACGTTCGGATGGTAACCTGGTGCTGATTC
>NW_004797461.1:1106518-1112794 GCF_000002075.1 Aplysia californica | reverse complement strand
CAAAAAAAAAAAAATTTACTTCAAGATCAGATGAGGTCTCCTTTATTATGCATTCACAGGAAATAATATGATTCACATTTAGATCACATAGTACTACATCAACAAAATCGCAAACATTTAGTACGATTGTTATTACCAAAATCAGTGTCAAATGAAAACGAAGAAGTAAAAAAAACCCCAACAGAATCCGTAGAAAAAGTGACCAGTAGAAAGTTTTTTGTTTTTTTTAAAGTGGAAGTGAACCACGAAACTTCCGATTTTGAGACTACCGGTACATGAAATACCCTAACCCCTATGCAAAACTGACACTTGTATTACTTGATTGGTTCTCTAATACAGGGTGCCCATTGCGGATTGGATCGGGTCGGGTCGGGTCGGATCGGATCGGGTTTGGTCGATCGCCCAACTCGTCGCCTGAAAACAAACACGTTTGATTTTTAGGCGACGTGTCGGGGGCGATCGGATTGTGCCACGATAGTCGCGATGTAGTAGCAGACCGACCCGACCCGATCCGACCCGACCCCCCAATGGGCACCCCGTATAACCATAACCAGGAGATAATGGAATATTAAAGAACTTAAGGGGTGTACTCCTTATGTATCATAGTTAAGGATTTGTTTGAGTTTCAGTAGATTCCTAGAGGTTTTACGGCGCTCACAACTGTGTACGGTCATATATAAGGATACATCACAGTTGAGATAAATATAAAAGATAAAGTATTTATATAATCATAGTTAAAATAAGTACATGTAGCTTACTCTATAGCTTTGTTAGGATAGGTTTAATAGTTAGGATATAATCATAATAGTCTTTGTTAGGTTACAGAACACAGGCTTCATAGTTAGGGCGTAGAGCTTTGTAAAATAATTTTATATATATTGTATAGTATTAACATAGTTAAGGTACAGAGTATAGGCATCATAGTTAGGGTGTATATAATTTAGTTATGATATAGGCATTATGGTATAACGTTTTATCATAGTTAGGGTTTATATAATTTAGTTATGATTATAATATATAGGCAGTAGGGTAAACGTTTTATCAAAGTTAGGATGTATAATTATCATAGTTAGGAGAGAGAATATAAAGCATAATGAATTATAGTCAGGGTACAGAACATAAGGTATAATTGTCATATATGGAGTATAAAAAAATAGTACAATGTATAAGCATAGTTATGCTACAGAACATAGAGGTTAGTTGTTATCGGGAGAGTAGGCCAGAAAGTATAATTATCTTAGTTAGGGTACAGAACATAGGGTACAACACTATCATAGTAAAGGTGGTGTATAATAAATCTATCATAGTTATGGATAAATGATAGAATTCAATTGTTATCGTAGCTAGAGTACATAATAATTATCACAGAGTGTACATCTAAAACATACGAGGGCGTATGCCAACGTAAGGCAGGTGATCTAAAATCAAAGGATTTAGGACACAGGGTTATTTTCATAGATAGGTTATAGAACATGATGTTGAAGATTAAGTATAATAAATAGTGTCACGGTTAAGGTATAAAACATAGTTTTGTTATAGCAGAAAAAGTATAATTATTATGTCATAGGATGTAGAATAATAAGTTATGTTAAAGAAGATAAAGTGTATATCATAGTTAGGGTACAGAACATAGTTATGGTATAGAAAGTATGTCATAACTAAGGTATTTTGAACATAGCTATGATATAGACCAGAAAGTAATAGTTAAGGCATAGAACATAGTTATGATGTCGAATATAAAGTATATGTCAAAGGGTATAGAACATAATCTACTTATAATATAGAAGATAAAGTATGTCATAGTTATGACATATTACGATACAGTTTTTTAAATTACATATTATATAATAGTTAGGGCATGGAACATAGCTATGATATTATATATAGAAGATAAAGTATTGGTTATAGTTAGGGTATAGAACAAAAGGTATGTATCATTGGCTATAGTATCCTTCGCACACAGACGAGGAAGAATGTGGCTCCCCTTGAGAAAAATCTCTGTGGCAGTCTCTCAGAGTTGAAGCGAACTGTACAGTTTGTGCGCGACATCGGACTGACTGTCCAGCTGCTGTCATCGAGAACGCAGAAGAAGAAGAAGAAGAAGAAGAAGAAGAAGAAGAAGAAGAAGAAGAAGAAGGTTATAGTATAGGTTTAATGTCCATTTCAACACAGTAATACCGGGTGCCCCCTGCGGATGAGATCCGGTCCGGTCGCCTTTCTCGTCTCGTGAAAACAAACGCGTTTGTTTTGGAGGCAACGAGTCGGGCACGATCGGATTGTGACACGATAGCCGCTTTGCACCTTCCATCTGGCTAGCAAACCGCCCCGACCCAACCCGATCCCCCAATGGACACCCCGAATAAGAATGTTTAAGAAGCAGAACCTCTAATTTAACGTCCATCTCCGATAGGACCTTCTTCTTCTTCCTCCTCGTTCTCGATGACAGCAGCTAGACAGTCAGTCCGATGTCGTGCACAAATTGTGCAGTTCACTTCAACTCTGAGAGACTGCCATAGAGCTTTCTCTCACGGGGAGTCACATTCTGCCACGTCTGTGTACGAAGGGTGGCGTAGCGCGGGCAGTGCTGAAGTACATGGTTGGCATCCTCTTGGTCGTGTCCACATTCACAGATCGCTGACTCTCCCACTTTTAATTTGGTGTGCATATGGTGCTTGAGTCTGTTGTGGCCACAACAGAGTCTAAAGATTGTGACCTGGTCTGCTCTATTTAGTATGTAGTAGGGGTCTCCGATAGGACTGATCCAAATGGGTGGGGAGCCTTAACTTACTTTTACTTTACTTTAATCCGCCGCTTATACCCTTTTGGGTGTCGCGGGAAGAAAGAGACGTCACTCTGTCGAGAGCCTTAAAACACCCCAAAATAATCATAGTTCAGGACGCCCTTTTTGGGGATTCGACCTACAGCCAACCGGTCTGTAGTCCAGTATGGTACAAAGAGAGCTGACAGTTCACGCCGGTATATACCATAGCTAGGATAACGGTAAGTGTTTTACGGCGCTCGCAACAGCATAATTTTTATGGTCATGTGAGCGCACGGGACGCATTAAACATTTTTAGTTGGTAGGAAATTTTGAATTTTGCCCGGGTGGCGACCGAAGCCTACTTTTATCGATTTTAGACCACCAATGGATCTTTAACGTGCGCAACTAGCACACTGAACATCCGAAATTGTTCACCCTTGTCCGAGAAGGCTAGGTATAGACCTTTCCTACCAGAGGATCAGGGGTGTGGCTGAAAGACAGCAGTGAGAAGGAGCCAAGGAGTAAATGTAGAAAGGCTGCAAAAGGAGTCAGGGGCCCAGAGGAGGAGGCAAAAGAAGCGAGGGGGTGGAGGAAGAAAGTGTAGATAAAGGAGGTTAAAAGAGACAATTTTAGAGAAGAAAAATGTTCCGTCGCTACCCGGATTCGAACCCGGGACCTTCGAATGAGAGGCGAACACCTCAACCTCTAGGCCATGAGAGCCCCTTATAGTTAGAGTAAGGGATACAGTTAAGGTATTCATCCTAATTCAGGTATGTTTTAGTATAATAAGAGTTTTACCGCACTTGCAACACAGATGAGATACTAAACTATACTTTTTTATAAAGAGAAATATTCCCCCCACTAAAACAAAAAGAGGAGGAGAACAAAAGAAAGTTAGATAAAAACGATATATGTTTGATAGGAAAGAAGGAGCAAACCACACCAGAGCGCACTCCAAGTACCCACAATTCTGATAGAGAGGTTAGTCTGTTTTTCGCTCGGGCGCTTTTTGTAGATACCAAGCAAACAACTCTTGTTACTATGACACTCACTTATTGTTCCATTCCTTTGGGGCCCCTTTGGTAGCAACTCACAACCATTTCTGTCCATCACAAGCCTTAGGGGCCGAGTGTTCAAATCTTGGGAGATCTTCTCCCAGCCGTCAAATGACGTAGTAGGCCTACACATAAATGTGGACGCCGATTCTGGCTTTGAATTGGAAACAGATTGAGAGGCTAAAGCCCAGAATTGTTGATAGGCTTTATAACTACTCTTGTTGTGCTTAATTTCGGCGTAAAACAACCCAAAAACCACCAAACCGCCCTCTAATTCGCGCTCGCTGCCCTTCACAAGGGAAAAGGGACCATACGAATGAGTCTGGTTAAGCGTGTCAAGGCTGTATCTTGTGTCTGCTTGGGACGTATTTCTGGGATGAAATGACACGATGACGACATTCTGCGGCAAGACACATGAACCGTTGACGTGAACATAGTTTTTTAGACAGGCATATTGGAAAACACACTCCCTCTTGTCCTCTCCCTCCTCCCTACCACCCTCCCCATCCTCCTGCCCTACGCAGCGTAGTTCCCCCCACCCAACATCCTCCCTCCCTTTCGTGATCTGAAACGACCGCCCGGAGGACGATGTCACGTTGATGAAGGCTTTCACCTCATCCTTCATATCCTCCTGTTCCTGACGCAAAAACGTCTGCATACAAACTCCATTCGTGGGGTAGGACATGACTGAACTACCTGTGGTGGATGTAGTCGTGGACCTGAAGGTAGCTATACTTACCGACGTCAGACCGTCCGAGTAAAAGTTCCGGCACTGCAATGGGTACGTCTTCGTCACCAGAAGAGTGCGAGAGCATCGCGTGACGTCATCGTGGTCACCGGCGCCACCCTGTAGGCTACGACAACTGAAATAGTGGAAAGGCGGACCGTACCTGGGTGTGACGTCAGAAGGGGGTATATCTCTCAGTCCTGCCTCAAAGACCCTGGAGCTGATCCCGTGTCTCAGAAAGGTTTTGACCTCTCGCTCATCGGGTACGGGTCCAGTGTACATTTTCCGCCAGGGTATCAGGTCAAAGGTCAGATTGCCCCCCCTGTGGTGACACAAGAAGACACTCAGGTTCCGGTAGTGATGTCCACTCTGGCGGTCAGTAACTACCACGTCGGGGCGGACCGAGAAGTCAGATATTTGAACCCTCGGGTCAGATTCTGAAACAAACATAAAGCAACACAAATTAAATGTGACAATCTTTATTGTATGTGTAATTGTAATAAATGTGACAATCTTTATTGTATGTGCAATTGTAATAAATGTGACAATCTTTATTGAATGTGTAATTGTAATAAATATTTTACAAACCCATCAGTACAGTTTTGATCATTTAGGGGACAGGGTACTTTTGACAGATTTAAGTCTCATGAAGATGAGCTTATAATAATATATACTAGAAAGTGGTTTACTTTTGTTTGGAGATCGTGTAATGAATTTTGCGTGCCATATTTGTGTCGCCTTTAAAGTTCTCTTGTGGAAAATGTTACCTTTAGAGTAGCACAGAGGAAAATACTATCCTTAGTGTTGTTCTGAAGAGAACAGAATCTTCCCTTTAGAAAGGCACAGTCAGTGGAAGATGTTATCTGTAGTGCTGTTCTGTATACAATCTTTCCTTGAGAGCTGCTCAGTGGAAAATGATACCCTTCGAGTTTCCTAACAAAAAAAAGTTACCTACAGGGTTTCACTACCTTTTGAGCATCCATGTAGAAAATATTACCTACCGGCATTTATTTATTTATTTATTTATTTATTTATTTATTTATCTATCTATCTATCTATCTATCTATCTATTTATTTATTTACTTAAGTTAGGTGAAGTGGTTAGCCCCTCGCCGTTGCACGCGAAAGACGTGAGTTCTAAAAGCCAAAAAGGGGAAGGGTCTTTTCTGTTTTTTCCAAATTGGGTATCTCTTTCTGTCAGGTGATGTATGCATTCTACTCAGCCCGGGTTGGTCCTGGCAGTCAAGGCCAAAGCAGCCCGCCTCCTAGATTATCTAAAGGGTGTCGATAGGGTGTAAAGCATTTATATTAACTACAATCACAAAAAACATTGCCCTTCAAGATATCAAGAGCAAAAATATTACCTTTCGAGTTGCCCTACAGAAAAAGTAACCTTTCCGTCCAGAAAAAAATAACTTTTCGAGTTTTCCTTTTTAAAAAAAAGGTTACCTTTCCAATTTTCTGGACAGTGACAGATGACTGAGTAGCCAGGAACACAGCCAGACAGAGAGGCAGAGACATCCACCACATCATCGTTGTCCGTCCCATTGATCTTAATATATTTTTGGCACTTCTGGCGGAAGTCCGGGCAACAGTCTCGGTACAGCACACACTGGTCGTCACAGTGGCAGGCAGGATTGCCAGCTGGAACACCAGTCGGTTTGTGATGAGAGTGGGGCGGGGTGTGGAGGGGTGTGGAAGTTGGGGGTGGGGTGTGAAGGGTTGAGGAGGTT
>NW_004797461.1:1096414-1102138 GCF_000002075.1 Aplysia californica | reverse complement strand
GGGGATATTGTAACAAACCAATAAGCCTAAGGGCCTCTACCTTGTTCGTTCTTGGCTCCAAGAGCTGGATAGATCATTCCCAGACTGACCACAAGTCCCCATACAGACAGGTCGAAGTGACCACCACACGTCATCACAGCTGCCCCAGACAACAATGCTGGCTGAGCTACCGTAGGGATATAAATGAGGACTCATTAATTGAACACCGATTCGAACCGAATACCCAGCTTTCAGTGTTATCGAATTCAGGTGAACCGAGTCTGAGCCAGCAAGATTTTATTATTAAATTAATTTGCACGGGCAAAACTACCATTTATTTGGCACAATGCGGCTGATTTGATTTGCAAGCTTGAGAAAGAAATGTGTCTGAATTTGAATGTCACAGTCGAATTTCAGTTGAATTCGGTCGAATTGTTTTTGTCTGTCCGTAAAGAAAACTCTGACTGGCTCGGACTCAGTCAAATGATATCGATCACCAGTGAGCACTCGGTCCGATGGAGAGAACAAAAATCAACAACAACAACAAGAAGAACAATACTAATAATTATGATAAGAATACTTTAATGATGGTGATAATAATAATAATAATAATAATAATAATAATAATAATAATAATAATAATAATAATAATAATAATAATAATAACAATAATAATAATAATAATGACAACAACAATAACAACAATAATCATCATCATCATCATCATCATCATCATCATCATCATCATCATCATCATCATCATCATCATCATCATCCATTCGAATGGAGTTATTTGAACGAGTGGAGGTGCCGCTAAGCATATTGACAATGGAGCCGAAAAAGAGCCTCGCTCTCGCTCGAAGATTTCTTCGTGAAGTCCGTCATTAAGGAAACAAAAAAAATCATCATCATCATCATCATCATCATCATCATCATCATCGACAGCATGATTTTCATCAGAAGCATCAGCATAATAATAATGGTGCACAAAATTCCCTGAGTAGAAGAGAACAAGTCACGATATTTCGCCTGTGAACACAACACATCCCTCTAAATTCCTACCTTAATATGATCCGCAAGGATACCCCACCCGACTGCCCGTTGTGCGACTGCCAGGATGAAACAGTACCACACCACCTCTTTACCTGCCCTGCACTTTGCGACCTGCGTAGCATCTACCTACCTGCCTCCCCAGACATCGGAAATACATGTCAATGTACTCTATACAGCGACAAAGCACAGCAGATTAGAACCTGTAAATTCTCTGCCATATCGACAGGCGAAGGGCTATACGCTAGAACCCAAATGGCCGCTGGATCGGAAAAGTAAAGTAAAGTGGTATTGTTAAGTCGGCGTAGAATGAGCCGCGCGTCTCGGGGATGGGCAGAGATGTCAGAACAAAGATCGTCAGGGGCTCTCATTCAATAGGTCCCGGGTTTGAATCCGGATAACGACGGGAAGTTTTGTTCTCTAAAAATTTCTCCTTTCACATCCTTTCTTACTCTCTAACAATGTTATGTCGGCTGCTTTCGTCTCCACTTTCTGCCCCCACCCCATCACCTCCTTTGCCACCTTCTCTTGGCTCCTGACTCCTATTGCTGACTTTCTACTGCTACTCCTGGGCTCCTTTTTACCTTCTGCAACACCATGTGGTAAGATCTACAACTAGCCTTCTCGTATATGGGCGAAAAATCTCGCAGGTCCCGTGTGTAAGTTGCGTACGTTAAAAGATCCTTTGGTGGTCCAAAATCGATAAGAGTAAGCTTCGGCAGCCACCCTAGCAAAATTCTAAATTTCCTACCGACTGAAAATGTTGTTTACAGTGTCCTGCGCGTTCATATGACCTTTTGCAGTTGCGAGCGATCAATTAAAAAAAATTAAGTTAGGCTTATTATTATTATTATTATTATTATTATTATTATTATTATTATTATTATTATTATTATTATTATTATTACAATAGAGATACCTTGATGTCCGTTGTAAGCCGGCACGTGGAATGAGCCTCGTCTCAGGGGTGGGCAGAAATGTCAGAGCAACGATCGACCATGTGAAGTCTTTGTTCTGAGCTGTCGTATTTGTGGTCTCTTGTGACAGTACAGTACAGTAGTCTTTGTTCTTTGCTATCGTACTTGTTGTGACTTTTGGCAGTACAGTAGTCTTTGTTCTGATCTATCGTGCTTCTGACTGTACAGTTGTCGCAACCTCTCGCAGACCCAACACTCACGCGCTCTTATATATTGCCTACCTGGAAGAGGCACATTATATTAATGATAATAATAGGCCTGCATCAACAAAATAATAAAGTTCCCTGTCTCTTTATTAACCACGTTTGTTTCCTTTAATAATGTTTCGTAAAGTACGCTAATAATATTCGGATAGGCACTTTGTGTTCCAGATACACACGTAAGCGTACGAAACCTTGCGACAAAGTTGTTTTTTTTTCTTTATTCAATTCAATTGTTCGCTTCTTCTGAAGAATTAATTAACTTGCATTGGCATGGGCTTGGACTGGGGAGGTTACCATTTCATCGAGTAAAGGAAACCAAAATATATTAACTTCACACGGGTTCTTAATTAATTTGGCGACTTCATGATTTTCACACAAATTTGGTGTAGTTAGACTTGGTCTATTACAGGAAATATTCAAGTCATGTAGCCTGACTTCAGTACTTCAGTAGTCTCCGCCAAAGATCCCACGATCCCGGTTCATTTAACATCCTGCTGTTTTAAGAAAATGTCTCGCTATTCTCACCCCCATCAGGTGTGCTAACATACAGTATGCCTGTAGTCTATAGCCCTGACACACACAGAACATCACACACAGTTATAACGTATAGGCTGTAGAGATAAGTTTCAGGTTTAGTTTTTTTTAATGTGCTGGATGAAGGCCATTTCACACCATGAGCAGCAAACAACAGTGAAACACACACACACACACACACACACACACACACACACACACACACACACACACACACACACACACACACACACACACACACACACACACACAAAACGATCTAGATCTAGATCTAGATATATGATCTAGAAAAGAAATCTAGTCTAGATCTAGATCTACTATGGTTAAGCAAGGACGAATAAATGTCAAGAGCAGAACGCAGCTGATACCTACGGCGGGTCCTCACAAATTATAGATCTAGATCTAGCCTAATTTTAAGAACATTATAAAGGCTCGCCTCATGCTCACACCGGGGTGGGGGTGAGAAGAGCGGGTCATGGGCTAATTTCACTAGGGGTGATAATATAGGTGGCCATTCCCGAATTTGCGAGACAGACTGAATTTAAATTGGTGTGATTACATCGATTACACTGTGACGACAAAGCTGGGGAACTCGGTCAGAGATGGGAAGTTATAAATTTTGGACAGGTAAAGGGGAGGGGTAGCACGATGACAGTAAATCCCAAGACTCACCATAGTATAATAAGTGAAAATGGCATGCTTCATGCCACTGTGACTGGCCATCAAGGTTGGTCACTCTTTGCTCGCCGTAGTCATAAAAGCCCATCTGTGGATCACGTCAGTTCACTTTAGAGTGAAGGGAGACTAATTAACTGGTTCTGTGTCTGAACATGGGTCACCGAAGATTCTACCTTTGGTGTGTCGGCTAAGTATTCATTCGTCTAAGATCCAGCATTTGGTTGTTGTTGTTGTTGTTGGTTTTGTTTGTTGTTGTTTTTTGCTCCTGAGCACCTGGATCTTAAGCGGATATTACTGTACTTCCCTGAGAAAGACCATGCATGGGCAAACGTATGGGTCCAAGTCGCGGGCCGGATGAACCATTCCGGATATCTGAGTACCAGTCATTTCGTCACACGGTAATTATTCATCACACCGGTACATTCAAGACGTTACAGTCACCTCGTCACAAAGCTGGAGAAGATTGAGTGAAATCGGTTATCTGATTACCTCGAACCCGCAACCTCACGATTACTAGTTCGGTAGTTGGAGCCACGCCCGACACTGTGTCCTTGGAAAAGGTGCTTTACTGCACTGTACTTTACACAAATTTCCTTCACTTCACCCACGTGGGAATGAGTACCCTCTACGAACACTCACACATACTCACAGACACACACACATACTCACAGACACACACACACACACACACACACACACACACACACACACAACAAATAATTTTTTTCTGATCTGGTATGCATTGCCCAAGGTGTAAACCATCAACAAGAAGAGATTAAACGGATGGCCAGTCTGCTACTTTCGCTCAAAAACTCAATGTTATACGGGGTGCCCTTTAGGAGGATCGGATTGAGTCGGGTCGGTTTGCTTGCCAGATTGAGAGCGCAAAGCGATTATCATGGCTCAAGCCGATCGCGCTCCACTCGTGGCCTAAAAAACAAACGCGTTTTTTTTTCCTCAGGCAATGAGTCGGGCGATCGCCCCCAACCCAACCCGACCCGACCCTTCCCGATCCCATCTGCAATGAATGGGCATCACGAGTTTGCGACGCCAGATTGGGATTCATGTACGATGTAATTTGGTGGATCCGCACCTCTTCATTCGTGCCACTTTCAGCATCCATGGCATTTACACCAAAAAATCGATTGATTATCTCAAACATGTTTAACTCACACTCTCAGCTTTTTCACAAGTCTTCTCTAAAGCGTCATTCTCACCTGTTTGTTTTGTTTGGGTAAAGAGAATCACATCGACCCAATATTGGTCATTTAGGGCAGGGGAAAAGTAAGACAGACAGATTGAAACAACAGAGGGGAAAGTAAAGAAGTAAGACCTCCCAGTGGCCCCCTCCAACCACCCACACTCTCACCTGCGTCATCACCGAAACTCATTAAATTCATTGTGAAAAAAAAAAAGCCAGCATTGATCAGACTTTGTAGCTTTTCACGTCACCCAATTCTCAATATCGGTTATGGTATTTCACTTCATTTTAGTTCTAGCCTTTCTCTTTTCTTCAAGCATTCTCCTTTTCTCTTCTATCCCCATTTGAGTATTTTATATTTTTCTCTCTGTTTCTTCCTTTCCCTTTGCTGTTCTCATGTGTTCTCCCGATTTTTTTCTCTCTTTCTTTTCTTCCCTTTGCTGATTTTTTGCTTTCTTCGTTTTTCCAAGTCGAGATTTGCTTTGAAATTGTCGTGCTATGGGCCACTTTCAGGTCAAAACTATTGTTGGGCACTGCCTTCCTCCCAGCCATTGCCCGGCCGCGGCAGGTCATACGAAAAAAAAATTCTTAACTTCATCAGGACCATGTACGTTTTCCCGTTGAAAATGATTCAATCAATAATATTATTACAAGCATGTACAAAATACATTAAAAAGTTGAGCTTTACTGGAACTGTTGCCATTTTAAAACCTTCCAAATCAACAAGAAAAAAATAAGGTCAAAACAATCCCCAAAACACCAGAAGTCAAGATGTGGAAGCTCGAAATAACACACGCATGAAACTGGCGCCAACCATCTTTGTGGGTCATAGAGTCGTGGAGTGGAACAACACTGGAAGGTGAATTTGAAAGGTTCGTTGACCTAAAAGGAGAAGTCGTGAAAAGAGGAACAGGCCTGTTAATCACCAGGAAATTAATGACAGTTATATATGGAAACTACAATAGAAATCGACCGCAATCGCGTCCAGTCGTGCCTTAGTTACATTACGTTATATTCATGTACACTGTACTTATCTATCTATCTATCTATCTATCTATCTATCTATCTTTCTATCTATCTATCTATCTTCTTCTTTTTTTTG
>NW_004797461.1:1091856-1094208 GCF_000002075.1 Aplysia californica | reverse complement strand
AGAGAGAGAGAGAGAAGAGAGAATGTGTATGTGTGTGTGTGTGTGATTGCGTGTGTGCTGGAGGGAGATAATTATTATTATTTGTGCCTTGATCTAGTTGCATTGTCGTTACACCCCGGGAAATGTAACTCCACAAAGTTTATAACCGAGCCCTGAGACTGAGACGGGAACCAAATTGAAAAAAAGCAGGGGGGACGAAAGGTCAGGAGAATAAATATTATGAGCATGAAGTAACCGAAAAAGAAGACGGCTGAAGGAAACACCGAATAAAACTATTACGAAGGAAAACGACCCAATTCAAATCTATCGCCCAGATTTAGTGTTTGTGAAAAATTTAGATAAAGACACAGATGGGCTATTACTTTGTATTTGTTGACTCATATCATCATATAGGCATGGTTATTCATATTTTTGTAATATTGTATGTGAAAAGACAGCTGTTTCGTACTTGGTACACAATCATTATAACTTTTATTATTGTATTAACCCGATTTGTCAAGCATCCCAAATGTAATCTGGGAGAAGAAAAGCTGTGTTGTATAAATCTACATCCGGTTGGTTGGTTATGCATGCTGTGCGACGCTTTTGACAACACTTGCTTACTTTCACTATCGTTGTATCTCCGATTTAAACAAAAACTGAAAGGTATTTACGGCGACTTTGTCATATATTATCTTTTGGCTATTTAACTGATCATTCCTAGGGTTGATGTCATGATACTGAAATTGATGTGACTCAGAGGGAGGGCGTCACTGTGGACCGTGGAACTGGTAGCCTACGAGCCAGAACGTTTTATTCACGTTTGCTGGATTTGGGTAATCTATACTTTACACTTAGACCTATTGAAATTTAAAATGGTATTAAATTAGTAATGAGGGTTAGAGTAGATCTATTTTTATCTAGATCTAATACCCATTGGCATGTTAGGTTCTGTTTGCTAGCCAGATTGAGCAGCTTGCATTACTACTGGGGAGCTTTTCTATCCCTAACCCAAACCCTAACCCTACCCGCACTACCCCTACCCCTAGATCTACACCTACCCCTAGCCCTCAATTCTGCGCTGTCTCATAGTGGTCGCTCATTACGGAAGTCCTCCCGCTTTCTTGGTAAGTTCCCACCCCGCAATTGTTTCGCGGTTTTGGTCCCTCTAGAATCAAGAGTAGGGGGGGTTTCAGGCACATGATGCGATTAAACGTAGAAAGACGCAAACTGTTTTTAGGTACGGCGCCCATCCTGTTTGATATCAGACCAGGATACCCCTCCGATCACGTGACTACACTAAGTATAGCCAACAGCATGGTCTGACGTCAAACAAGATGGGCGCCGTACCTAAAAATAGTTTGCGTCTTTCTACGTTTAATCGCATGTGTTTCAGGCAAGCCCCCCTGACCTTATAAAAATAAAGTGCATGAGTGAAGGTAAAAATTTACCTCGAATCTTAATCCTGCCCTAACCGCCCTAACGGGCTTGCCTCTATCTTGAATTCAGGATTAGCATTTATTTACCCTTCACTAAAAAGCCGCCCAGATTGTTGGGTAGCCTTGCCTTTTTAAGTTTGAGTAAGAACGGCACTTGCCCACAAAATCAAGAAGTGCTGAAGATTATTGTTATATTTATGAAAAGAGAGTGACAAATGCAAAAACTACTTTTTGACTCCCTCCTACTTCATACTTTATATATGTAAGCTCATATTATAAGCCATATATATATATGGTGATTTGCATTTGTAAATTTAGATATTTTACTCCCCATAGACACACAAGGGCATCTGCGTGCAGACTGAAAGTGAGAAAATGTATCGAATCCTCTTCTACTATTACAGTTTAAGCTGCTCTAACAATCGTATGTCCAAGACAACCATGTCTGTCAAACAACCGCTTCCCCCTTGTGTTCTTTTTAAGAACACTCACCGTCCAAAAGGACTGCCACTTCTCAAAGTGTATATTATATTTATACAGTTGAACCTGTGTAAGAGGAATCACCAGGGAGCCGGAAAAAAATTCCGTCTTGGACAGGGGAATTTAGGGGGAGATGGTGGATGGGGGGTTCAAAGGCCCAGTCTGTGGAATCAAGGATCGCTTGTCCGATCGGCAAGCAGTGGTCAAAACTTCACGCCTCTCAATTGCTATCCTGTCTGATAATGCCATGCGTCAGTCTTACTATCCAATTACCACACCAGTGCTTGCTTTTCATGATAGGACCACTGTTTGACCTATTAAAAACAGATACTTTTGAACATCTTCTTTTCTTCCACCCTTAGCGCCACCCACCAACGCCACCCCTACTGCCATACTGGTAACAATGGTTCGAGGTACTCTTTTCTCGGCTGGCCAATCGATCAGGGCGGCAGGC
>NW_004797461.1:1082301-1091756 GCF_000002075.1 Aplysia californica | reverse complement strand
TAAAAATAAAGTGCATGAGTGAAGGTAAAAATTTACCTCGAATCTTAATCCTGCCCTAACCGCCCTAACGGGCTTGCCTCTATCTGGAATTCAGGATTAGCATTTACCCTTCACTAAAGCCGCCCAGATTGTTGGGTAGCCTTGCCTTTTTAAGTTTGAGTAAGAACGGCACTTGCCCACAAAATCAAGAAGTGCTGAAGATTATTGTTATATTTATGAAAAGAGAGTGACAAATGCAAAAACTACTTTTTGACTCCCTCCTACTTCACACTTTATATATGTAAGCTCATATTATAAGCCATATATATATATGGTGATTTGCATTTGTAAATTTAGATATTTTACTCCCCATAGACACACAAGGGCATCTGCGTGCAGACTGAAAGTGAGAAAATGTATCGAATCCTCTTCTACTATTACAGTTTAAGCTGCTCTAACAATCGTATGTCCAAGACAACCATGTCTGTCAAACAACCGCTTCCCCCTTGTGTTCTTTTTAAGAACACTCACCGTCCAAAAGGACTGCCACTTCTCAAAGTGTATATTATATTTATACAGTTGAACCTGTGTAAGAGGAATCACCAGGGAGCTGGAAAAAAATTCCATCTTGGACAGGGGAATTTAGGGGGAGATGGTGGATGGGGGGTTCAAAGGCCCAGTCTGTGGAATCAAGGATCGCTTGTCCGATCGGCAAGCAGTGGTCAAAACTTCACGCCTCTCAATTGCTATCCTGTCTGATAATGACATGCGTCAGTCTTACTATCCAATTACCACACCAGTGCTTGCTTTTCATGATAGGACCACTGTTTGACCTATTAAAAACAGATACTTTTGAACATCTTCTTTTCTTCCACCCTTAGCGCCACCCACCAACGCCACCCCTTACTGCCATACTGGTAACAATGGTTCGAGGTACTCTTTTCTCGGCTGGCCAATCGATCAGGGCGGCAGGCATTGGTCAATCTAATTTCCCACCTCTGGCTTCTGGTTACCCAGGAAAGTTTCCGTAGTGGCTCGCTACTCGAGCACTCTCACGGGCAGTCGTGAGATTTCCTTGCCGAGCGGCATGGCCATAGCGTTAAGTTTAGAGCCGGCGGAACCAAACTTGCGAGTTTTGTTTCAAATCTGGGCTGAGCGGGCAAAGCATTTACCGTCTTAGACAGTTAAAACCCTCGGAAGGGAGCGGATTTTTCTTTCCGTTTCCGCTTTGGACAAGTTTCCGTTTTATGCAGGTAATAAAAGAGCAATATATCAAGGGGGGGAGCGGGGATATTCCGTTAAAGACAGGTTTCCGTTAAGGCAGGTTTGACTGTATATTGTATGTATACTATTGTGTCTTTCAATTTTATTTTCCTTTTTTTATCTTTCAGTAGGCTGTCCTTAAGCCTGGCCATGTCAGATTCCAGGGCAAAGCGGAGCCCTTATGAGCAAGGGGAGCTGAAGCCCAGCCCTGAGGTGGTGAAGAAGAAAAAGTCCAGCAAAAAGAGCAAAAAATCCCACAAGCTTCCTCCTGAGGCAAAGGTCCATGTAAGAAATGATGATGACGACGATGTACAAATCATGTGAGTGCGTGTGTAGTTTTCAAACCCTCTCTATGTCAGTGTCAGTTTCACATCTGCAACTTAAAAAAATTCTTTTTGTTGTAAATTGTGATTTTTTAAAAAGAGCACAAAAACTAGGTCTGGGACTTTTGAATGCAAGGCTCAGTAATAGCGTCTTTCAGATGGAAATGTGTTCACCCAAGAAAATTAAGTTGCTTTGTTTGAACTTGCTTTTATATGGTGAGGAGAAACATTTACGTTTTTTGTAAGCAGCGACGAAATGTAATTTTATATTGGGTTTTTTCCACGTCACCATTTGAATGCTCAGAAAGCAGGCTTTTATAATAGATCATTTCATGTTGTGTTTTCTGTTGTTCAATTCCTATGTTGTATTTGTCTGGAGTGTGAATATTTGTTGATGTCAGAAAGTTTGTTCTTTGTTAATCGATCTTTATATTTAGTAAAAGTAATCATTGAAGTCTACTTAATCATTCATTTAGATTTGCTAGCCAGGGTTTTTTTGCTCTAAGGTGTGCTTATGATATTTGGCTGAATTATCAATAATTTGCATAACTTGACTTTGCTGTTGATTCTTTTTTTTCTATTTTTGGTGACCTTATTTATTCCGTGCTGTCCAAATAAGCAGCTCCATTATATGGGTTACATCGTCATCATCATCAAGTGCCATTATTCTGCGACAGACATCGGCGATCATGGTTCTCCGTTCATTCCTTAGCTTGGATGCTCTCAAAAAAGCTACATTACCCTGATCCTTCCCTGTCACCCATCCATTTAGGTTCTCCAAGTATGTTGCTCTGGCCCTTCCTTTGCCCCGTTTGCCTTCAATTTTGCCTATGAGAACTAGATGCTCAAGGCTTTTATGTCTATTTAGATGTCCACAAAAACTGCGTAGGTTACCTACGTACCCCAAATAAGCAAATGATGTGGTCTGCTCCTACTTTTCAGAGTTTTTATTTGGACTTTTTTGTTCCTTGCATCCTGATAAAATATGATTCAGGAGTGAGCTTCTGACTCACCTTGTGATAGCAAATGGACCAAAAAATCTTCTTTTTATTTGAAACTTTTATTTTGTCTTCCGACTTTTCAGAGAAGCAGGTGACCATGGGGAGGAGGAGGGGGGAAGCCTGACCATCAAACCTCCTCAGGCGCACCCCATGAGGCAGAAAGAGCGCAGCCACAAGCACAAAAAGGAGAAACACAGGAGTCGGGACCACAGCATACCCAAGGAGAGGGTCAGACAAGAAAGTAAGTTTGCGTGTGTGTGTTTGTGTGTCTGTGTATGTGTGTGTGTGTGTGTATATGTGGTGAACACCAAACCAATGTGCCAGGAACTGAACAATAAAAATGTATCTTATCTTATTTGCGGGTGATTGGTGAGTGCTCTGGTGTGGTTTGCTCCTTCTTTCTTATCAAACATCTATTGTCCCTCTCTCACCTTATTTTTTGTAATTGCCATGCTCTTGTAACACCTCAAATTTTCAACACTTACGCGACATTATTGTTTTGCAAATTTCATAAAATGCTCACTAAAACTAAAAAAAGAAGCAATATTTTTTTAACTTGACTTAATAAGTTGCGTCTATTTTTTGTCATATTCACTGTTTATTTTTATTTGCTTTTTCAGAAGCAGCAGCCTTTCAACAAAGAGGTTGGAAGTCCAAGGAACCGAACCCTCCACAGAGAGATGCACGGGAAATTGTGCGGGAGAGGAAGAAGGAGAGAGCCCTAAAAGAGAAGGAGATTGCCAGGGAGATGAAAGAGAGGGAGGCGAGAAAGAGAGAAGAATCTATTAAAGAAAGGTGAGGTTGTCAGTTCTGTTTTTTGAAGAGAGAAATATTAGGGAAAAGTACTGGAATAAGATAGACTTGATTAATATGCACTACTCAGTCTTTTGAGCTGTCTTCTGCTACTTTCTTTCCATGGGATATTCCTATGACCAGCATGTAAGTACAGTCAGACCTGCTCTAACGGCCACTTGTCCAAGACAATCACCTGTAAAGTTTACCACCTCCTTCTACTCCCCCTGACATGTTTTATTTATTATTATAATTACGATGTCCAAGAATACCCCCCTGTCTGAGATGACCACACTTCTTCTACACATTGTGCTGCTATCTTTGACAATTTTTGCATGTATATCGATATGATAAACTACCAAAAGTGGGTGGTTTGTGAGTGCTCTGGTGTGGTGTGCTCCTTCTTTTTTATCAGACATCTGTCGTCCTTATCTCCCCATCTTCTATTTTGTGTTTGTTACTCTCTTGTAACACCTCTAATCTTCAGTACTTATATACCTTATTGTGTTGCAAGTGCCGTAAAATACTTACTAAAACAATAAATACAAACTACCAAAACGAAATACTGACTGATGAATGGTTGTTCTGAACATTAAAGGTGGGTTCTTTGATGTGCTGTGGTCTCCTCTATCTAGTTTTTGTGTGTGTGTGTGCAGTGTTTCTTTTATCCTGACTGAAGTGACTTTAGGCCATTTCCAAAGGGGGGACATTTCTCGTTCAAGCACAGTAAAATTGTAAATGGGCTGATTTATGTCACGCTCATAACTGTGACTGATCTACAACAGGGAACTGCTGCTTTTTCTTTCCTTATCCTTACTATTGTAATTTTTCCTCTACTTCTTTTGTATGTTTGTCACACTCTTGTGACCTGCTATTTCCGGGGTGCCTTGATAGTCGAAGCAGACCTTGTGCTGTTGAAGCTAGAGAGGTGAGCAACGTAAGTCTGATTCCCTGTAAAGACTTCTCTGTTGACACCAACCCCTTGGCGCTCATATGACCTTATGCAGTTGCGAGCGCCGTAAAACCCTCTACTATATATTTGTCCTAATATGTAGCTCTTTGTGGTGATATAATGACTTATTGTTCCTGTCTTGTTTGTTTGTTCTGATGACTTATCATATTTAAAGTAATTAAAGCTTGTCGGTAATGTTTTTAAAAAAAATTATAAAGAATTGTTGTATAGAAAGTCGCCTTCTCCCACTGATAAAATGTTGCTGAGTTTTGTTTTGTTTTCATTGTCATAATAGTACAGAAGTACTTTTACACAGGGAAAGACTGGAACGGATGGAACTGGAAAGAAGGAGGGACAGACAAATGAGGGAGGAGAAAGTCATAGAAAAGCAGCCACAACCAAGACCAATGAAGAGAAAAGAAGAGAGAGGACATTATCCTGGTGAGTTTTTTTAACTTCCAAACTGTCATAATCCAACAGATTTTGTATGTCCATCCCATGACTCCTCATGCAACATTTTATACTACGCCGACCAGAGAGTGCCGTCCTGGGTTAATGTTATCGGCCGTAACTCCCAAAAAGACTAAACTAGGCACGGGACGGTACTGTGAGTTCTTAACAAGAAAAACTAATCAAAGCTGAAACACTCTGTGGACAAAACTGCACATGTGGGTGCTTTGCAGAGATTATAACCTTTTTGGTGTATTGGAAACTGGAACAATAGTTGGAATGTTAATTAAAGACTCCCAGCCACTAGATGGAGCTTGCTTTTCATTGAAAGTTAAGACTACCTGCCAATTCAAGAATTGTTTCCACTATTTCCACTATAAAATCGTCTCAACTTTTATATTCAAAAGATATAAGGCTATCCCATGACTATTCATGTATGTGATTGTATATGTGTGTCTGAGAGAGTGAGAAAGATTGAGAGTGTTGACGAGTGCATGTGTGTAAATTTATATGCCATACTGCTGCAAATTTCTCTTTGTGGATATCATCAAAGTGTTATCTTTTTTCAACTGGCGATGCAGTGGCCGATAACCAGTATATTTCTAAAGTTGGACATAATATATACGAGAACCATCTCCCTATTTTTTTTTTCAGGTGTGCTAGTACTAATAGTGTAAAAATTCCTACTACTTTTTTCATATCCTCAGTATTGCAGAGTTTATAATAGTGTACTTGAAATCCAATTATTGAGATTTTCTCATTTACCCAAGTCATGGGGTTGGATTAAGAAAGCTATGTTTTCTTCAATTTTCTCAAAACAAAAAGATGTATTTTGTTCACACTTTTTCTTTTCTTTTTTTTTTGTTTTTTTGTTTTTTGGGTCAAATGTAGACAGCAGACGTGAGAAGATGAGGAAGGAAGATAAAATGCAGGGGGACCACCGAAGCAGAAGTCGTGACATGTCTCGAGAGCAGGGGCAAGGTCGACATTTCCCTCCCCCACCCAGGCTTCAGGAGGACAAAGGTCAGTGGGTGTATGAGCTTGTTTCTGGTGCGAGTGTAAAAATGTAAGACAAGTGTTGCATGGGTGTTAGCGCCACCCCAAACTCTGCCTTGACTCCTCAGGCGCAGCCAATACTGACTGTCTCTGCAATTTTTTGTAGACATTAATTAATAAACAAATTTTTATACTACTTTTGTAGGAAATTTTAGAAGTTGACATAAGGGTGGAAAAATCATGGAGGTCTCGTGTGGAAGTTGTGCATGTTAAAGATCCCTTGGTGGTCCTTAAAAATCGATCGATAAGAGTAGGCTTCGGCCACCACCCAAGCAAAATTCGAAACTAATTCCTACCAAACTGAAAATGCTTAATGTGTCCTATGCGCTCATATGACCTTATGCAGTTGCGAGCGCTGCAAAACACTTACCAGTACAATACCCCAAAAACTCTAAGTAAAAGCAAACTGGTGTACTCACGTCTCATCTCTTTTTGTTTCAGTGTTTAAGAAAGAGTCCAAAAGGAGGCTGTCTCGATCGCCGTCCCAGTCCCCAAGGTCAGAAGAGGAAAGACTCCGGCCTGGCTCTGATCAGGATACCAGGATGGTGGTTGTGGAGGATAAAGGTTCGAATCTCCTGCCATACATCGATCTCTTTCCCTCCCTCTGTCTCTCTCTTTCCCTTACTTTCCCTCCCTCTGTCTCTCTCATTCCCTTACTCATGCACATTTTAAAAAATTTAAACAATAAAAAAAAAATTCATCTGTTTTAGAGGGAATGGTAAAAGGCTGAATGAGTTTTGCAGGTTGATAAATGCAGATTTGAAACCCACACATCAAAGATAGATTTAAGGTGCAGCAGGCTAATGTAGGTTTGTGGGAAGTGGAGATTGAAGATGTTAGTTGAATATGAAGATTACGTTATGATCCACATTTTCTCATTGGGAAAGTTAATGGATAGTTGGAGGGTTTCTTGGTCTGACTTCGTTGTGTTTCCCCTTTGTTGTTTCTGTCTATCTATCTCGGCGGTTCCCTGCACTAAGTGGCTGATTTCAGATTTGTATGCTTCTGTTTACTTTAACTTAAAATTCACCTGTCCAAGACAAATATCTGTAGAAATATTCCCCCATCCCCCTTCCCAATGTTTTTTTTCTCCTTTTTTATAATGATTGTCCAAGTCGTCCTCTTGTCTAAGATGACTGCTTTTTCCTCAACAATGGGTGACATCGTATTTTGTATTAAAAATTCCTATCATTTCTTCGATTTGCTTCTACTTCATCTCATTTCATCTTTCATCTCATCTTTACTCCTTTATTTCCCTCCTCATCTTGTCTTTTTTTATATCTATTTTTTTTCTCATCATCTTTGTTTCCTATCACCTTACCCGCTTCTCTTTGCATCTCTTCTGATCTCCTCATCTGCTTTTTTAACTTGGAAGATGAATTTGTACGGTATGCTTTCCACTTCCTCTGCAGATGATGGCGTCTCTGACAAATCCTTTGAAGAAATGCCTGAGCGCAAGAGAGGGTCAGAGGTCAGCTCGTCTGGGAAAGGAGATGTCCAGGAGGCTGAGGCTGACGATGAGGATGATGGGGAGGAGGAGGAGAGTGATGACTCAGACTCGGATTCAGATGATTCGGATTCAGGTAGGCGGAATCTTTTCTGGAAACATTCAAAGAAAGAAATTTTGCTCTGCTGAATAGCTCCTAGGGTGTTCACTGTTATACCAGTGAAGTTGGTCAGGCATGGGGTTCAAAAATATATTTTGTGCTGATGTCTGATTGTGGAATGTATTGCTTCACACCATCATGTGTGTGTATATATTTTTTTATTTTTTAAAAACTAAAAAGCCAGAAAAAGAGCTGTTATAGATCTCACACTTTCATACTTTATTAGAATACCTTTTTGGAACTTATCTAGCTTTGTAGACAGGGTGGTATAATCTTACGTTTCTGATGTTTTGTTTTTAAGGATGGAATTATTTTATTCCTGGGACTTAGATTGCAAAGTATCAGAGTGATTTCACCATTAGATTCCGAGTATGGAGCTCTCAGTCCAATTAAAAGTTTGTTTGCATGGTGCCATTTGGCCTTCAAGATTCAATGAACGGATGTCGTGCTGTTTAGTTTATTGGCGACAATGCGGTTCACATTACTGAAGTCAAAGCTTGCACAATATTTATGAACTTCTGATACAGCCTTTTGTTTTTCTGGGTTTTAAAGATAAAAAAAATAGTTTAAGAGTAATGTCATTTCTTTTGTTTAGTAATTCTACCATGCAGTATGTGATACGATTTTCAGACAACTTCTGAGTAGTAGTTTTTCAATTTAGTTCTGAGAGTCTTAATTCTGCTACAAATAGTCGAATGGTAGATAGGTCTGAAAGAAGAAGACAGCCTCCAATTTCAGGCTTTTGAACTCTTCCCACCTTTATTTTTACCTGTGAACAGACAGCAGCAGTGGAGAGGAGGAAGAGAGCAGCGAGGAAGAAGAGGAGGAAGAAGCTGAAGACAGAGAAGACAGCCCTGGGAAAAATCTGGCAGATGTCTTTAAAGAGGATGCCAAGATGGAGGAGACGTCTTCAGGTATGTTGAGAAGAGGGAAAATTAAAGTCACACGCACACGTACACACTCATACACTCACATGCACACAAACACACACAGGCACGCCCTCACATGCACATGCATACGCACACTCAAACACATACACACACAAATGCATACACTCTCTCCCAAACACGCGTACCCTCTCGCCCACGCACACACTCTCGCACACGCATACGCTCACACGCACCCCTTCATTTGGAATATGTTTCACTCAAGAAGCTGCTCTAGTTTTCTCTCCTGTGGTTGGCAAAGTGCCAGCATGTCTGTGCTCTTAGGAAGTGCCAGCATGTCTGTGATCTGAGGAAGTGGTTGTGGAAGTGAGTAGTAAAGGGCTGCAGGATAATATGATGGTGGTGGAAGTGAGTAGTAAAGCGCTGCAGGATAATATGATGGTGGTGGAAGTGAGTAGTAAAACGCTGCAGGATAATATGATGGTGGTGGAAGTGAGTAGTAAAACGCTGCAGGATAATATGATGGTGGTGGAAGTGAGTAGTAAAGCGCTGCAGGATAATATGGTGGTGGTGAAGTGAGTAGTAGTAAAGTGCTGCAGGATAATATGGTGGTTGTGAAGTGAGTAAAGTGCTGCAGGATATGGTGATTGTTCAGTGTAAGACTCCACTATGTACCATTTAAAAAAGTGACGTATGACAGTTTGACACTGAGCAGTTGATATAAAAAACAAAATCCTGTCACACACAATACAAACTCAATTGTAAACCATTTATAACTCTTGTTGTTGTTATCAATCCAGCAACAGCTGGGCTCTCGTCCTTCTATCCAACGCTATGTAGTGATGAGTGCAGTTTGCTGCAGTTGCTGTTATGTTCCGTAGAGTGTGATTTATGACTGATAAAAATTGTATTTGTTTCTCTTTCTGTTCAGGCAAAGTGCGATCCAAATTTGACGATCACTCAGACGTGGAAAGCATTGGAGGTCGCTCTGACCGCAGCCAATCAGACGATTACATGCCTGAGTCTCCGGAACTTTCTGACGTCGAGATGAAGCCCGAGGATATGTTGCCACCCTATCTGCCGGCCATACAGGTACGTGAAACGCTAGAGAGAATATCTGGTTTGTAGGGGGGGGGGTCCATTGG
>NW_004797461.1:1078966-1081044 GCF_000002075.1 Aplysia californica | reverse complement strand
GGGAGACTTTGTTGGCACAGTTGGAATGGAAGTGGTTTACAGACGTTGTGTGTTTATGTCTTGGAATGGAAGGGGTTTACAGACGTTGTGTGTTTATGTCTTGGAATGGAAGGTTTGCAGACGTTGTGTGTTTATGTCTTGGAATGGAAGGTTTACAGACGCTGTGTTTATGTCTTGGAATGGAAGGTTTACAGACGCTGTGTTTATGTCTTGGAATGGAAGGTTTACAGACGCTGTGTTTATGTCTTGGAATGGAATGTTTACAAACGTTGTGTTTATGTCTTTGAATGGAATGTTTACAGACGCTGTGTTTATGTCTTGGAATAGAATGTTTACACACGTTGTGTTTATGTCTTGGAATAGAATGTTTATACACGTGTTTATGTCTTGGAATGGAATGTTTACACATATTGTGTTTATGTCTTGGAATGGAATGTTTACAGACGCTGTGTTTATGTTTTGGAATGGAAGGTTTACAGACGCTGTGTTTATGTCTTGGAATAGAATGTTTACAGACGTTCTTGGAATAGAATGTTTACAGACGTTGTGTTTATGTTTTGGAATGGAAGGTTTACAGACGCTGTGTTTATGTCTTGGAATAGAATGTTTATACACGTGTTTATGTCTTGGAATGGAATGTTTACAGACGCTGTGTTTATGTCTTGGAATGGAAGGTTTACTCATGTTGCGTTGATGTCTCTGACAGGAGATTGTGGTGGGCAGCAACATGGACAAAATCTACATCGTGATGGACTTTGTGGAGCACGACCTCAAGAGCCTGATGGAGAGCATGAAGAACCCGTTCCTCGTTGGTGAGTCTCGTCTGTGTCGCTCGCTTTGTTTGTTTGTTTGTTTGTGTCAGGTACGTGCGTGTGTCATTCCTCGTTGGTGAGTCTTGTCTGTGTCGCTCGCTTTGTTGTTTGTGTCGGTACGTGTGTCGTTCCTTGCAGGTGAGTCTCGTCTGTCTCTCGCTTTGTTTGTTTTTGTCAGGTACGTGTGTGTGTCATTCCCCGTTGGTGAGTCCCATCTGTCTCTGCTTTGTTTGTGTCAGGTATGTTCGTGTGTCTTTAGACAGACTGTCACTTTGTTTGTGTCAGATGCGTGTCTCCAGCAATACAGACCAGTGTCTGTGGTGTAATGTTTAGTCTCTTCATCTTTGCATTCTGAAGACATGTTCGTCTCATTTGTGTTGAACGTGTGGTTAGTTGGTGGGTGCTCTGGTGTGGTTTGTTCCTTCCTCCCTATCAAACATCTATCTTCCTTATCTCTTCTACATTCTTTCTTTGTATGTCACTCTCTCGTAACACCTCAAAAAATTTAGTACTTATGTGACTGACTTACTTTTTGTTGCAAGTGGCGTAAAACTACTGAAACTAAAGACGAAGCAAAATAGATGGTCTGTCGCATTGTGTCAGAAATGTGTCTCCGACGATTCAGACTGCTGTTGGTGGTTATAATGGTTTGATTTTCCACCATTGCAAGCAGAATGTGTGGATTAGATATTAGATTCTTGTTAGGAAGTTATTTTATTGAATGTCGGCATCATCTGTGTCACGGAATGTTGAATTCCGCTTAGGTTTTGTCCAGACAGGCAGAATGGAAGATGCCTGTTGCCTCCTGAACTACCATCAAAGGGGATGTCAAACATTTACTTTTATTACAGTCAATTGATGGTATTGGTGATGTGGACAGGCCATGTGTCTGAGATTGATGTCCCTTGTGGGTGGTTGGTGGGTGCTCTGGTGTGGTTTGCCCCTTCTTTCCTATCATTAACGAAACTTTTGTTGTCCCTTTCCCTCCTCCTTTTTTGTGTGTGTGTTTCTTACTCTATTGTAACCCCTAATCTTCGGCAATTTGTGTTTATGACTCTAGTGTCTTTATAGGCCATTCCCAAAGGGGGGACATTTCTCGTTCAAGCACAGTAGAATTGTAAATGGGCTGACTCATCATGTCACGCTCATAACTGTCCCTGATCTACAACAGGGAACTGCTGTTTTTTCTTTCCTGATCCTTACTATTGTCATTTCCTGTACTTCTTTTGTATGTTTGTCACTCCCTTGTGACCTGCTATTTTGGGG
>NW_004797461.1:1054219-1078244 GCF_000002075.1 Aplysia californica | reverse complement strand
AAGCTTGTAAGTTTGTTTATTAGGGGGAGGGGAGTTTGGAACTGGAAGGCTGACAAGTGCATCGCTTGCTTTCTTACTCCTTTTTTTTCCCCCTTTTTTATTTTTTTCTTCTGACTTTGGCTCTTTTTTGTCCTTCTGCCTCTGCCTCTCTTTTCTTTTCACTTTCACGTGCTCTCTTTTTCTCTCTTTTTCTTTAACTGTCTTTGCTCTTTTTTTTTTTTTTTTTAAAGCACTACCCAACATTTATACTTTGATTCAATGAATATGGAACAAATGGTTCTACTAGTTGTTGTGCATGTATATGTTGTCTCTTCTTTCGCTTTTATCTGCCCTTCCTGCCTCCTGCTATGCTTTTCTCCTTCTTTCTCTAATGAGTTTTGATCTCTGCTCCTCTTACCCTGTCTGATCTTAATCTATTAATAAAGAAATAATGTTCCGCATGCTCATAATATGACCTTAAGCAGTTGTGAGCGCTGTCAAAACAAATGGAAAAAAAACAGACTCTAAAAGAAATATAGTTGAAATTGTCCAAGATGGCCATGGATTGAAAAAGTAAAGTCCAAGATGGCCATTCATTATAATAATAATAATAACTGAATTTATAACGTGCCAGAATCCACAAAAAATGCTCGGTGGTGCTTACAAAACACACTCACTCACACACGCACACGCACACACAAAAGCTCTAAAGCTCAGTACCACTACGACATTTATAAATTTCAACAAACAAACAAAAAAACTGACAGATTTTTCAGATGTAGAGTTCCAGCATTATAAATATGCTTTTCTGAAAAACATTGTCTTCAAATTTGTTTTAAATTGATTAATCGAAAGTAGAAAGTTGTTTTCTTAGACAGGTGGACATCTATAACAATTTCATTATTATGTAGAAAAAAAGCATGGATGGGGGGGTTGGCAGGGGTGGAATGGAAAGTGATTGTTTGTGCAGTAGTTGATTGTTTTAATTTTGGACAGGTGCCTGTTAAAGCAGGTTCGACTGTAATTCCAAGAGAAGCACTTTTTATTTGACTCGTTTCCCTGGTTTGCTGTTCTCAGGTGGGAGATTTTGGCCTGGCGAGAGAGTACGGGTCCCCGCTGCGGCACTACACACCTGTGGTGGTCACATTGTGGTACCGCGCCCCAGAACTGTTGCTGGGATGTAAGGTGAGTGGGGCTTTCAGGGAGTGGCTAGGATTGCCAGTGGCATAGCTGCAAAACCAGTTGTACAAAACGTGTAATTTTTACGTTTTTAAGGGTCTGAGTATGGAAGGGTTTTTAATGTATCGAAAAATACATACTGTGTTTTCTAATAATGCTCCTCATACACTTGCCAGTGCTAAGGAAATATGAACTTTCAGGTTTGCAAATAGTAACCAAACCCATTGGTTAATAGGAGAGATGTTGTGCTTCATGTCTTCTTTGAATGCAGAAAACTTTTTGTGAAGAGTTTCGAGGTGGGGGGGGGGGGGGGGGGGCTTCATCCTCTCCTCCACATGCATCCGTATTCATAAACATAATAGTTGTATATTTCTTGATGTTAAAATGTTTTGATCTTTACCGTTAAAATGTCATTAGCAGTTAGTTGCTTCTTTTAGATCTTAGTTGCATACCTGCACACTATACATAATATGATATTACTGGCATCGGTGGCTTAATGGCTCTAAGACTCGCAACCGTAAGGTTTTGGGTTCGAATCCCTCCAGGGACCCGACATTGTGTCCCTTGGAACGGCACTTTACGCAAATTTTCCTCACTTCACCCATGTGGGAAGGGTACCCAGTTATAGACAGAGAAAAATATCTCGTCAGTTTGTTAGTGTTTGAGCGCTTAATTAGCTGCTTGCATTGTATGCTTCCCACGAAACTGAGAATGATTCTGAGTGTTATATGGCTTGCTGGGGTAATAATATTGTGTAAGTGCATGGAGCCTGCTGTCGAGCGGGGATATGCACTATACAACTGAACCTTTTTACCCGCCGGGGCTGTGCCACTGACTGAAGTTTCTTTAGGCCATTCCCAAAGAGGGGACATTTCTCGTTCTAATGCAAAGTAGAATTGTAAATGGGCTGATCCAACCATGTCATGCTCATAACTGTGCCTGAACTACAACAGGGAACTGCTGCTTTTTCTTTCCTAATCCTTACTATCGTCATTTACCTCTACTTTTTTTGTATGTTTGTCACACTCTTGTGACCCGCTATTTCTCGAGTGCCTTGATAGTTGAAGCAGACTTTGTGCTGTTGAAGTGATAGAGGTGAGCAGAGTAAGTCTGATTCCCTGTAAAGACTTCTCTGTTGACATCCCCCCCTTGGTGTTCATATGACCTTATGCAGTTGCAAGCGTCGTATAACCTCTACTAAAACTAAAACTAACTGATCTTTTATATTTTGTTTTGTGTCAGGAATACTCAACCCATGTGGACATGTGGTCTGTGGGCTGCATCTTTGCCGAGCTCCTGCTGATGAAAGCCTTGTGGCCGGGCAAGTCGGAGATTGACCAGCTCAACCGCATCTTCAAGGTGAGTGAGGGGAGGTGGGAGATGTCTGCCCTAGTGGCTGTAACATGTAGTCTGGCATGCACATAGCGGGAAACACATGGGTAAAGAGTTTTCATGTCACTAATTTTTTAATACATTTCTATTATATGTGAAGGATGCTGACAAAATGAATTACTTCTCGGATTCGAGCCCTCTGAAAATAGATACATCACGCTTACTGAGGAAGTTTTTACAATTTACAAGTACGAAATAATAAAAGGCATGTTATATTTAAAAAAGATGACGTCAATAGAAAATCTACAAATTTGACCTTAGTATTGATTTTTGGCCAATTTCTCCATTTGGGGATTGCGAGAAGTAACTCATTTTGTCAGCACACCCCTCATATATCTTCTTCTTGTTGCTCACTTTATTCTTGACACAGACTAAATTTCTTCAAATCTGTATAGGGAAATTTGTACGTTTTTGCGTCCCTCCAGCTTCTCTGTGGGTGTGCTAGACTATACCTCTGTTCCTCTTCTGTTGCCTCGTGTTGATGCTCTCCCTGCTCAGCTTTATAGAGTTTTGACTGTTGTAGGATAGTGCTTGAGAGGTATGTCGTCCGCTCTGGGGGTACTTCAGGTTTGAATCCTTTACAGGGAATTCTTACACGTAGGTTGTTTGAAGGATGCTACATGGGTTTCACTCACTTGGCTAAGTTGTTTCAGAGATGGACATTGAGTTTAGAGGTCCTGCCTCTTACTCTTAGCAAACGGTGTTTGTAAAGGAGTCAAGTCTATTCTGCCCTTGGTTGAATGGCTCGGCCTTGAGTGAGGGATGTTTTGTCTTCCTTACTGGAGGATTCTGCGAGTGTAGTGCATTAAACAATTTGTTGTGAAGCCGGAAAGAATGAAAGGGGAATAAAATTGTCAGTTTTGTACAGTCTTGCCTTTGGCACATGTTTATTGAATATGTATCTGACAGTGGCACTCACACAGGTATGTTGTGTCCCACCTTCACAAATTACAGCGTTTTCAGAATCATGCTGCTAGGCTTGTAATTAAAAAACAAAAAAAGAAAAGGGATTACGTTACTCCCATGTTAAACCTTTGTCTAATATTGCTCTGTAAAGTTGTTCTTGCATCCGATCCAGACATTGGGGGTTGCCTTGTTAGTGAGACAACTTCCTGGGCCTTCAGCATATTGTGGTAGGGTGGCCAGTTTTTTTCCACACCGCCTTTACTTCCCCAACTCGAAGTCAGGTACACATTACTGCTGGGTAGGCAGGAGGGGGCGAAAAAAATCTGTGTCCGAACCGAGGCTCGAACCTGGGCTAACCTCTCAGTCTCAGCCACTGCATCTTGTATTTCACTGACTCGCTGTAAACTAAAGCTCAACTTTGTCGATCAAGGATGTCGTTCTCTCTCTCCCTGCCAGGACCTGGGCACCCCTACAGAGACAATCTGGCCAGGTATGTCGGAGCTGCCCGGCTGTAAGAAGGTCACGTTCAACAATCACGTGTACAACGTGGTGCGGAACAGATTCGGATCCTACTTCACTGACCTGGGCTTTGACCTCATGAACAAGTGAGTGGTTAGCAGGTGCTCTGCTCAATCTTTTTTCCAACATCTATTGTCCTTATCGGAAGTTACCCCTCCTCCTTTTCTTTGCATATTACTGATTTGTAGTGGTACCTCTCATCTCGTGCATTGATATGACCTGTTTTTGATGCAATTGCCGTAAAATCTTACTAAAACTAAAAGCAAGTGAGTGGAGTGGACCTGTCTGGCTGCTGAGTATGTGTTTGGTGTGTACAGGAAACAGGAATGTTATGATGTTGTATGACTGAAAATCTTAACTGCCGTTTAATACCTTTCATTATGGGAAATGATGTGTTTCATGTTCCTGTACTCTTTAAACTTTGCCACTGTAGATGAATGTCAGTGGGTGGTTTGCGGATGGTGTGGTATGGTTTGCTTCCCTATCGTTCTTCCCTGTCAAACGTCTATTGCCCTTATCTCCTCTCCTTTTTTGTGTTTGTTGCTCTCTTGTAACACCTCCAATATGACCTAGGCACCAATATGACCTAATTGTGTTGCAAATGCTGTTAAACTAATACTAAAGATGAATGTTCTAGAAGTATCTTGTTATAATACATTCGTTCAGTCCTCTCATGGTTTACCCCAACACCGCATCCTCCCATTTTCTATTCTCCCCTATCTCTTTTTCGCTCGCTTTCTTTCTTTCTCTCTCTCTCTCTCTCTCTCTCTCTCTCACTCTCTCTGTCTCTACTGCTGCGTCAAAACACCGGAAACAGTCAGCCACTGTGAGCGACGCTGTGGGCTGAATCAGTTAAGTGAAGCAGTGGGTGGTTGGCGGGTGCTCTGGTGTGGTTTGCTCCTTCTTTCCTATCAAAAATCTTATCGTCCTTATCTCTCCTCCTCCTTTTTTTGTGTATATTACTCTCTTGTAACACATCTATTCTTCGGCACTTAGACCTTATTGTGTTGCAAGTGCCTTAAAACTCTTCTTACTAAAACAAAAGAAACTGAACAGTTCAATGCACTGCAGTAACTCTGTCTCTACTGTTGTCCACCCACAGACTTTTCACGTACGACCCGTCCAAGCGTATCACCGCGGAGGGAGGGCTGGAGCACGAGTACTTCTCCGAGTCTCCCCTGCCCGTAGACCCGTCCTTTTTCCCCACCTGGCCAGCTCGCAGCGAGGAGGGCAGGAAACACGCCAGCTCGCCCAAACCGCCCTCGGGGGGCAAGGCCTATCAGAAACTTATGGTGAGATACGAACTTTCTTTGTGGCGTACATGTGTTAACTCATAGCGGACGCGCATTCTGTTCCTACGAACGCTTGAAGACACGATGTTCCGGAATACTAAAATAGGCATAACTTGGTTATTCATACACAGTTTTCAATTCTGTTTACTTTATCTGGTACTTAAAAAGACAGATAACAATAATGTATTCTATAATATATGCAAACTTGTGTTTCTAATCTGTATGTTGGTTCGAAATATCCCGTATCTTTGCTTTTGGTCTGCTGCTGTCGGACATGTGTATCCGTTTCGTCGTAAATGTGTTAATGCATCCTGGAACGCACATAGGGTATAGATTAATATCTGGATGCTGGTGAGGTCACTAGTTTTCGTTCTTGGAGCTGAGTAGATAATTTTGTAAACTACAGTTTACAGTCGGGCACGGACAACATGGGTTCAATACACCCATAATGTGGGTTACCCGATAAAGAAAAATTAAAGAGATGTTAGTCGAGGAGTGGCAGATCGTACAAGCCATTCATGATTTTGAGTTTTATGTATTGGTGTTACCTGTGCCTGACTGTATTGTAATCCATTTGTTTTGTTCTGTCAGAAAACTTTTAGTCCCGTCTTTTTCTCCAGGATGATGAGGAGACATTTGCTGCCGGAGGATTCCACATGCCTTCTGCCGCTAAGGGAGCCTCTGCTCAAGGAATGGGCTTTTCTCTGAAGTTTTGAATGCTGGGTGCCTGATTGACACAGTCTGGTGAGAGTGTGTCGGAGTGGACTGACAATCTGATGGAAGTGTGTAGAGACGGACTGATGGAAGTGTGTTGGAAGTGGACTGACAGTCTGCTGGAAGTGTGTTCGGGTGAACTGGTATGTGATGGAAGCGTGCTGGGGTCAACTCAGAAAGTCCGCCATTGTTTACAAAAGGACTCCTCCAACCAAGAGGAGTTATTCTAGAATGTAATAGAAACAATTTTCGATGGATTAGGCCTCTAGAAAACGCTGTCGCAATAGCCCCGGGGCCAGTTTGTTTACATGGCAGTATGGTGACAGAATGCGACCCAAAGGAGTTTGCGGCGAAGCAGTGAAGGGGTTGATCTGTGCTGCTAGCTCGTGGTGCATGGGATGGGAGAGTGAAAAAGAGACAGTTGGATGGACAGACAGGTAGACGGACATGGAGAGAGAGAGAGAGAGAGAAAGAAGGGGGAGGAGAGAGAGGGCATTTACTGTCGAAATTGTCTGAGACGACCACCCATTGTGTCGAGGAGAAAGTGGACCATCCTTGCACTGTGTCATTATATAATGTAAACAATACGCAAGGGGGGGAATGGGAAGTTGCCGATTTTTTTAACAGGTGATGGCCTTAGTCTTGTAGAGGTGGCTGTCAGAGCAGATTCAACCGTATTTGCTTTCAATATATATATATATATATATCAGTTTTGTCTCGTGTCAGCTTCAGAAACAAAGGCATTGAGTGAGCACAAATACTTGACCGCTGTATTTATTTGACGTGTCTTGCAAGTTGACGAAATCTATAAACCTTATGTCCCTGATATTGATCCTGAACATCTGCTCTCAATAGTGCTTTTTGTCATCATGAGTTTTGTTTTGTTTTTTTAATCCATAATGTTGAAGTAATCATATTATCATTATAAAATGTTCATTCCTTGAAATGTTTGGTAAAGACATTAAAAAATAACTTGTCTTGGAGACACTATGTGTTTTCTTTTCTCGTGATGCAAGTCTCATCTTGACTGTTTGTGTGACATCGTGATAAAATCGGGCGCTCGTCAAAATAAGGAAATCGAAGAAACCAACATTTCCCACCCATTGAGCAATTTTTCATCTCGGTATGCTCAAAACGCCACTTTTAAAAGTGGTGAGCCGTGAAAACGCAGAGCCGAAAATGCCACTTCAGTGGCGAGCCTGATTCCAAGAGTTAAAATTGTACCAATAACTCTGTATGCCCAAAAATTGTTGAGCGCCAGATTCTACCATTTTGTGACACATGTACTGTACTATTCCTATTTTTACCTCAGACAGAGTTTTAACTTAATTTGCAAGCAAGTGCGAGCTGGTGAATGTGTCCATGGCGGAAATATGAAAGAATGAGACATTTTGCCATTGTAGATGTTTATTATTATTGTTATACAGGGACTGTGTAATGAGGTGAGGGAAAGGTAGGGTGGCTCTGATGGTGGTAATGATAATTATTTTATAATGGAAAGAACAACAACTTTTAGGTCATCATAATTTAACGTGTGCAGTTTTTCTGGGGAGTGTGCTTAAATTATTCTGCTTTGTAACTTAGGAAAACTTTACTTTACTTTTCCAATCCAGCGTCCATCTGAAGTCTAACTCTTCGACCTGAAACTGATGAGAACCAATATAGGGTCAGTAAGACACATCATATTAATGAAATTTGTGGATCATGGAGATCTTTTCGATATGTGTGAATTTCGCTATACTATATACTCTTTTGAAATACAAAGAATATATATACAAGTAAACCCCCTATGCCGGGACCATATTTTGGTAGGAAATCTAAAATTGACATATAATATGTCACTGAACTGATCATTATATTTTAAAAGTGAACCTATTTAGATAGTTCTTCATCCAATGAATGATCTCCCGATAAAAGAGGCTTGTTTTCGGTTCAGCAATTGCCGAAAAGTAATTTGATGTTGAGGTCGTCGGAAAGGAATGCGCCTGAGACCGGCACAGTGGTTCCGAATGCGAGCTGCTGGGAGCGGCTTGCTGGAGATAAAAGAGTTGAGAAAAAAATTGAAGACTTTAAATTCTGTTTGCTAAGTGCGTGTACGCTATATGTAGGTGCTGTACTGTATGTTGATGGTGAATCAGTTGTTGAGGGAGACAGCTGGTGGAAGCGGCGTTGGTATCCTAGTGGTTAGGCTGCCAGACTTGTAATCGTGATATTGCGGGGTTCAGGGGCTCAAACCTCAGCTTGTTTTGACTTTGTGTCCTTTGGGAAAGGCACTTTACTTTACTCAGATTTCCCACTTGCCTCAGTCCTTTCGGAGATGGATGTTAAACTCGGAAGTCCCGCCACTTGAATAACCTAATAGTGTTAATAGAGTGTTAAACCTATACCATTTCACCATTTTCAGCTGCGGAAACCGAGGCGTGGGGTACTTGTAATGAGGTTTGGGTATAGATCTTTCTTTAAAAAATAATTGAGTTCTTCTTCTTCCTCGTTCTCGAAATAATTGAGTATAAATAACGGTCCGTTGTTCAGTGTACAGTGCCAAAGTCAGTAGATGCTAGTTACTGATTTATTTCAAGGTATCTTTTTCTGTTTCATTTGAGTGTTGTCTTCTTTATATTGCACTTTTTCATAATATTTTTCAATTGTTCAAAGCCTTGAAAGCAAAATGTTTCAGGTGAGAAAAAAACTTTTTCATCCATATTTTTATTTTACAAATTGGACCTACATTATGTGTATCTTTTCGTGCCTTTTTCAACATTTGGAATTTGACTTTCAACCAAATATTGCACCAGTATATGCAGCCATACCCACAGATTAATTAAGAAACGGCAATAAAATCATATTTAAAAAACTGTGGGGCAAAGTATATCTGAACAGCTGGATGATGTTATGCTGCCCTTTCTTATAGCTTCTGGTTTTGATGGCGTTTGTGTGTATATATATATATATATTTATGTGAGGTTGTTTGCCATTTGTCTTGTTACTTGGAGAACTGTAAATTTTAATTTTATTATTATATTGATGTACATAAGCCTGACTGAAAGTAAAGAGTGAGTGTTTTTACATCCATTGTGTACTTTTAATTTGAGTGCATTTGCTGTGCCAGAAAATTCGAAAGATAAGATGAGAGGGAGAGGGAGGAGAGCGAGAACCTTACAAGTACAAAATTAAAATGTCATACTTCGTTGAAATAAAAAAAAAGTTGTTGTAAACAATTTCTCATAATTTAGAGTTCTTTTTGAGCTGTATAGTATTTATGAGTGTGAGCTTGTGATTGTCTGGAGGTTGGTTACGAGGTTACTTGACTGGAGAACAGGCATCGTCGCAGGTGGTACAGTGCCATAGCTGCTCTTCTCTCCCCTTGAAGATCCATTAACTTGATTAACTCTATCCGTAGGCCCTGGGGTCATTTTGTATCCCCGGGGTTTTGTTCTTCACATTTTAGAATACTTCTAGTTGGATGATCTCGTTGAAACTTTCAGTATTTCTCAAAAAATCATTTTGACAGACTGTTAAATGCAAAGCGTACAGATCGGATTAACGAGTAAATTTCCTCTTTGGAAAGTGGTGGCTCAGAGTTCCCATGTCGTATGGAAACGATAGTAAAAACGATGTACGGACAAGGTTAAAGTGTTGGCTGTGCCAGAACTCAGCTGGTTGGAATATTCTTCTAGCTTTTCACACAGGTTGCCATCCCTACCCGACCCTCTTGAGACACCAGCTTCCCTGCTCAGTCTTTCCATTGTGTGTGATGTGGAGCCTTTATCTTCTCTGTCGTCGTTGAACCATGCTGTCATGACTGTTGGTGGTCTATGGCATGGTGCCGCCAATCTCAGCGTGGCCGGCTAGCTCATCAGCACGTTCATTGCGGGTGGTTGGCGGGTGCTCTAGTGTGGTCTTCTCCTTCTTTCTTATCATACATCTATCATCCTGACTTCACCTCCTCCATTTTTGTGTTTGTTACTCTCTTGTAACGCCTATAACCTTCGGCACTTATATTATTATGACCTTATTGTGTGCCCATCTTACTAACAACATACAACATCACGTTCATCGAAGGGCAGTGCCACTGACTGTAGTGTCTTTAGGCCATTCCCAAAGGGGGGACATGCCTCGTTCAGGCACAGTAGAATTGTAAATGGGCTGATTCATCATGTCACGCTCTTAACTGTGCCTGGTCTGCAACAGGGAACTGCTGCCTTTTCTTTCCTAATCCTTACTATCGTCATTTTTCTCTACTTTTTTGTATGTTAGTCACTCTTGTGACCCGCTTTTTCCGGGGTGCCTTGATAGTCGAAGCAGACCTTGTGCTGTTGAAGCTAGAGAGGTGAGCAGAGTAAGTCTGATTCCCTGTAAGGACTTCTCTGTTGACACCCACCCCTCGGCGCTCATATGACTTAATGCAGTTGCGAGCGCCGTAAAACGCTCTTCTAATTTAAAAAAAAAGAAGAAAAAAAATATATATAAGAGAACTCCTGCATGACCGGGGCTAAAGATCCATACATCCATCTTTGTGAGTCCTACTGCCTCATCTGGGGGGATGAGGCTTCTCCTATAAGCCCGTGTCAGTTCCATGGAACGGGTGGTTAGAGGGCGCCACTGGTAGGTCCTACTTCTTTACTTTCCCTCTCTGTTGTTTCTGTCTGTCTGTCTGACTTTCCGCAGCACTAAACGACCAATATTAAGTCGATGTGCTTTTCTATGCTCGAACAAACAGTTCCATGGACTCTAATTGGTACAACGATCCTGTTGTGATGTTCTGTGCGAGGGAAACTGTTGTTCTGCCTACAGTTCCTTTAACTTAAAGTTCAGTGTTTCAAGTTGTATCTATTGGATGGTTGGCACCTCTTTACTTTCCCTCTGTTCTATTTGTCTGTCTATCTTACTGGTCCTTGCTCCTTCTTTCCTATCAAACATTTATCGTCCTTATCTCCCCTTCTTCTTTTTTTATGTTTGTTACTCTCTTGTAACACCTCTAATCTTCTGGCGCTCATATGACCTTATGCAGTTGCGAGTGCCGTAAAACCTCTGCTAAAAAAACGTACTTGTCCCTAGCACTGGCACTATATGGCCATTATTTTGTCAATGTATTTCTCTGTGTACAGACAAAACTAATACATGTATAGCGGTTTTGAGAAGCCTCAATAAAAAGGTATAGCATTTTCAGACTAGATCCATCATTTGAACGGCTACCGTACTAGTACTGGTCGCAGAGATGGACACTTAATTAATGACTTATTGTTTTTTGGGGTGTAGCTAGATCGATCTTCTACGTGAAATGAATCAAATTACGGTCCAAATCTAGAAATTACACATTGTACAGATTGGGTTACAAATATCACGGTTGTATTTTTAAAAAAATGTAAAATTGAAATAAGCTCATACCTTATAGTTATAGGCCCATTTCTTGTTCGGTAATATTTAAAACCGGTTTAAATGATTCTGTTATCAATGGGGTTGTTGTTGGGGTTTTTTTTGTTTTTTTTTTTGGGGGGGGGGGCTGTTTGCAAAGTGCTCGGAATGTTATTGTTACACTTACTTACAGATGCAGAACCAAAAGTAAAGGACAGTTTCCGTATAGTATAACATAGAAAACTGGACGTTTTTTTGTGCTCATCTAGAATAAACTGCAACTTTTCTGTTGGCTCTGCGACTGGCGTCTCTATCATGTAGCGCTGTCATATGTGGTTATCACTGATAGTGATAGTGATAATATCAGGTTCTCTCCCAGTTCCCTTTGGAGCACGTATCTCGTGTATGATGTAGATCTAGGTCCTTTTCTTTCCCGACTGTTTCCTTTTTTTGTGCGCAAATAAATGAATGACTCAATGACACAGGAAGAAAGAACACACAACACTATTGCTCTTTCTTCCTCCTTCTTCTTTGCTCTCTGTTTCTGTCGCTGTCTCTAACTCCCTGTCTCTGACTCTCCATGTCTCTGACTCCGACTCTCTCTCCTCTCTCTCTCTCTCTCTGTGTGTGTCTCTGTCTCTCTGTCTCTGTCTGTCTGTCTGTCTGTCTGTCTGTCTGTCTGTCTGTCTGTCTGTCTGTCTGTCTGTCTGTCTCTCTCTCTCTCTGTATCTCTCTCTCTGTATGTGTGTGTGTGTGCCTGTCTGTTTGTCTGTCTGTCTGTCTGTCTCTCCCTCCGTCTCCCCCCCCTCTCTCTCTCTCTCTCTCTCTCTCTCTCTCTCTCTCTCTCTCTCTCTCTCTCTCTCTCTCTCTTGTTCCCCCCTCCTTCCCTCCTCCTTCCCTCCTCCACCCTCCTTCTTTTATTCCTAAGACGCAAATATGTCCTACTTAGCCTACTATACCATGTTACGCGCGCATCAGACAGGCAACACACACACACACACACACACACACTCACTCTCTCTCTCTCTCTCTCTCTCTCTCTCTCTCTCTCTCTCTCTCTCTCTCTCTCGCTCTCTCTCTCTCTCTCTCTCACACACACACACACACACACACACGTACACACACACACACACGTGTAAGTATAAATATATATATAGATCTATATACAGTTTAATATAATCATATACATTATATAATATAGGTTCTCCTCACGGGTGAAACAACGACAAGAGGTGATCATGGATTTCAGATTTTAGATAATTTTATTGATTGAAGGCCTAGAAGAGTTGATGAAGAAATGAATGGATACACAACATATAGTACCGTAACTATCGTGCAGCCCCATAGATAATTAGATCTATGGAAGATGGAATGAGGGAGTGAAGTTAACGCGTAGGCTACGTTTAGTATAATTTCTGCCGCTTGTAGCTTATCATTGGATGCCTCTTACCCCCCCCCCTTCTCTGTCTATATCTATCTGTCTGTCTGTCGGTCTGTCTGTCTCTTTCTTGTTCTCCCCCCCCCCCCACCCCCCTCTATCTTTCCAGTAGAGAAATCATGCATGAGCTATCTGGAAAGCCCCTTAGAGCTGGTAATTGTGAACTTGTGAGGTTCTATTCCTCCTTCATCAGGCCATCTTTTCCTGGGTCTTCCTCTTGCATGCTTGCTTGATTTCTTGTATGTTTTCTTTGGCATGGCAAAATCCGCCATTTGTTTGATATATGAATTTTTATTTTATTTTATGACGAGCACCTGGTTTTGGTTCCATGCCCTGTATTAGCCAGCAACGTGTCATGGTACTCTTTCACGGTTACTGTATCGCCCCAGTTTTGGTTCCATGCCCTGTATTAGCCAGCAACGTGTCATGGTACTCTTTCACGGTTACTGTATCGCCCCAGTTTTGGTTCCATGCCCTGTATTAGCCAGCAACGTGTTATGGTACTCTTTCACGGTTACTGTATCGCCCCAGTTTTGGTTCCATGCCCTGTATTAGCCAGCAACGTGTTATGGTACTCTTTCACGGTTACTGTATCGCCCCAGTTTTGGTTCCATGCCCTGTATTAGCCAGCAACGTGTCATGGTACTCTTTCACGGTTACTGTATCGCCCCAGTGACAAGACGTAGAAGTGAAAGCCACTGTACTGTACTTCATCTTTACAAAGGAGGTCGGTCCTTGATTGATCTTTACCAAGCAACCCTCTACCACCCGCTACGTCGTCTCCCTCCCCCCCCCCCCCTTCTTCCCCCAAAATTAATTAGATACCAAAAGACAAATACCGAAAGTCTGTTTTCTAAGCTCAAAAGGATTCAACTTCGCTGGGCTGGCTATGTTGTAAGTGCCTGATTTCAGAATCTTAAAGGCAGTATTCTGTTCAGAATCGTCCTTAGGGAAGCGTACGGTAAATTGGCGCACTAAGAGTTATACATTATGAAAAGGCGTTTGACAGCGCGGACAGGGAAACTCTGTGGAAACTCAAGCGGCATTTTGGAATTCTTCTTTTTTGTTTCTTTTTCATCCTCTGTTTCCGTTAAGTGTCGAGGGGAGACGCAGTTTTCTATGGCAGGCCAGCTCCGCAGGTCTTTCAGTTGTGATGTGATGTTTTCTTAGGGTTTCCTTGACACCCTCGATCCACCTTTTGCATGGCCTTTCTCTTCCTTTATAGCCTGAGTGCTTGGTGTTGTAGGCTCTCGAGGCTGGCTGGTCGGGTGACATACGTAACAGATTGCAAAACCATTTTATCCTCTGTCTTTCTATGTAACGCAGGCAGGACTCAATGCCGATAGCTGCTCTTACTTCTTCATTTCTCCGCCTGTCTCGTCTTGTGATGTTAAGGGTTTTTACAGAGACATTTCATTTCGCATGCGGTGATTTTGCTTTCATGGGTGTTGCTTAAGTTTCAGGTCTGGCACTGATAACATAATGTTGGTATGAATATTGAGGTGATAAACTGTCTCTTTGTGTCCATGGAGATGTTTGGATGAGATAGGAGGGGTGCGAGCTGGGTAGGTGATAGCGTTGGCTTTTTGAGTTCGCATTTTCTATTTCTCTGTCTATGGACCCGTTTTCAGAAAAAGTGCTGCCAAGATATTTAAACTCCTTAACCTGTTTCAGTTGTTTACTATTGACATGGATGTTCAGGGGACTATGGTTTCGGCTCACTTTCATAACTTCTGTTTTCGATGTGCTTATTTTCATGTTGAATTTCTCTCAGGTGTTGTTGAGTTCGGTAGTGTGATATTGGAGGCTTTGTTGGTCATGATGAATAAGACATTGGTCGTCTGCGAACAGAAACTCGTTTAGGCTTTCTGGGCTTTGGTTTGCTTCTTGCGTTATTGAGTCCATATATTATAAACAGGAGGGGAGATAGAACGCATCCCTGTCGTACTCCAGATCTTACTTTGAACCAGCCTGGGCATTTTGGAATACCTGACAAAATCATCAAGCTTGTGAAGGCCACCTATGATGATGGAACAAACTGCGAAGTCTTCCACGAAGGACAACTCTCAGAACCATTCCAGGTACAGACAGAGTGTGACAAAGATGCTAGCTCTCACCTTTTCTCTTCATACAAGCAATTGACTGGGTCATGAAAGAAGCCACCAGAGGCAAGCGTAATGGAATACAGTGGATCACTTGGCAGAAGCTGGACGACTTGGATTTCGCCGATGATTTTGCACTGCTCTCTCACACACATGCTCAGATGCAAGAAAAGACCAAGGAACTCAACAGCCTATCAAGACGTGTTGGCCTACGTAAACATCCAGGCAAGTCAAAAGTAGTGAAGCTAGGAAAAGTTTCAAGCCCTGCTGTGACAGTGGAAGACACTCCCCTGGAAGAAGTGGACTCCTTTACCTACCTTGGAAGTGTCATCGATGGTAAAGGTGGAACCGAGGCAGATGTTAAAGCAAGAACCGCCAAGGCAAGGTCAGCATTCAATTAATTATCAAAAGTCTGGAAAGCTAGCAACATCTCACTGCGCACCAAGATTCGACTCTTTAACTCCAATGTCAAGTCTGTGCTCCTCTACGGCTGCAAAACTTGGAAGGCAACAAAGACAGTACTGAATAAAGTCCAGACTTTCATCAACAGATGTATGAGGAGTATTCTAAGAATTAAGCAGCAGGATAGAATAAAAAATGAAGAGCTGTGGGAAAGGACAAGACAAAAAGATATGTAGAAATAGGACTAAGAAAGTGGCGATGAATGGGACACACCTTAAGAAAGCCCAGCGGAAATATCACAAGACAGTCACTGCAGTGGAACCCACAAGGAGCACGAAGCAGGGGTAGGCCACGGGAAACATGGAGGAGATGTGTGGAAAGGGACATGAGACAGATCATGAAGCTCACTTGGAATGAGCTTGGAAGGATGGCTCAGGGCAGAGATAAATGGAAGGAGCTTGTATGTGGCCTATACCCTGCCAGGGGTGAAAGGCATTGATGATGACTGATGATGAAGTGTAATACAATGTACAAAGACACACTGGAAATGTCTCTGAAGGACTTCAACATAAAATAATTAGGCCTATACTTCAACACGGGAGAGCCTTGCTCCTGATCACAGAATACAAGTATAGAACTCTGTGCTCCTGAGACTCACCCAGAGAGCAGCAGTCACAGCACAGCAAACCATAGCCTAATATTAAGAGGCTTCATGAATAAGAAAAGTTGAAACCAAGAGAGATGGCCGCAAGCTGCGCACATCCAATTTTGTAAGTGGTGCTTTTAAATATTCATAGAGTGGCAAACTTTTCTCTGCCAGAATTAGTCTCATCGGCGATAGCAGAACCCACAAGTCATCTTAACCTTTAATTCGTCTATTTCGCTGGAGAAATATTCTCCATGTGAATGTATTGGTCATCGTCGCACATTGACGGACGACCTTTTATTATATTACTACTTCGTCGTTTCCACCTGCCTGGATATGTGGACCAGTGGTTGGTCATTGGGAAGAAAGGTATGGACAAGAGTTCAAGAGACTGTGAATCAATTTAAAAGTTAAAATGAAGTTTACACGGCAGGTCAAGTTTCATCTGCGAGAAGGAGTACCCAGTGTCCACATTAGCTTTTAAAAAAGAAATTCGATCACCACTCTGTGCACATGAACTCTCAGTAGTCTCAGGGGAACTAAGCCAGCCATACAGTATAGTTGAGAGGCTAACACGGATAGTTCGAATTCGTCAGGACCGGCCTCGGTACTTCGAAGGATCTGAAGTTCGACGAAGCAGATCTGTATCTTAAAAAGATAAAGAAACACCCCCCCCCAAAAAAAAAGAGAAAAAACCCCGTCCCGCAGGTACAATTTGACGTATGCGTGATTCCAGTTTTCTGTGTTCGTCCTGTTTTATTTTAACAATTATTTTCTTTGGTTGTTTCCCCTTGGCAAGGCATGATTTTTATCGCAAATTAAATGTTGAGACTGTCAATTCAATTCGAGCTTTCCTCTTGATTTTGGATCTTTTCGTACGCATTAATAATTTTCTTACAGTTACTATTTTGAGCCCTTTCTTTTGTTACGAATCTGATGCGAATTCAGAGGCATATTATTCTGAACGTTATGGAAGTTAAAGAAACGAAACAAATTCAACTACTTCACAAAAACGAAATGCGAAATTGAACCAGAAATTGAACCAAATATATTTTTTAAGTGACAATAATCCGAAAAAAGATCATATTCATAAGCATTATTGACTTTCCTCTCTTATTTCCTATTTCCTCCCTCTCTCTTCAATGTTATATCAAGTTTGTTTTGTTTCGCAGTAGGTCTACCTAGTTTGTTTTTTTTAATATTGAAAAGCAAGATGTGCCAGCAGCGGCGCAGTAACTTTGTGTATGCTGAATTGAAGTTGTCAGCTGCAGAAGGCCCCGCTGGACAACAAACACAAATGATTAGTTTTCAGCTGCGTCATACACGTTAAAATTTGTAGAGCGACTTTCTTCTTCAAATATGAATGAATTAACAGCCGATGAGGTAGGTATTTTGGTAAACAATATAACTAGAAAAAAGACAGGGGTAGAAAGTATCTCGATAGAATTCGATTCAGGACATAAATCATCCAGTAGAAAAGCTTCGGTTTCATCTTTGTTTTGACTGTTGACTGACTGTTTTGCCTTTTCCCGAAAAGTGTCCATCGATTTCCGAATCTACTGAATGTAAGCACAATAAGGTCTGAAGTTGACGTTGCAGAATTCAAAGCTAGAAAAAAAAACCTGTGGTTGAATAACTCGTCAGGAATCTAAATCAAGATCTAGAGAAAGTGTTACTGCTGGGACAAAGAAATTTGGAAGTGGCTATTCTCATCCGGGGTGAGAATAGAAAAACGATCTACCTCTCACCCCGGGTGAGACTTGCCACCGTAGGCTATTCTCACCTGGTACGAAACAAGACCTGCTTTTCCTCATTTTGGAGTACTGTCTATCGGTGTGGATGATCAAATTGATAAAAGCCAAGAAAAAGTTACGTTATTATAGCACAAAAGTAAGCTAATTTGATCGTCTTCAAAGATGCCTATGATGGCTATTTCACTGTTCGAATCGAGCCGAACTACGCAGGTCGCCATTTTGTTTTGCCCGGAAGTTCTCGCAAGATCTACTCCTCCCCTCTCTCTCTCTCTCTCTCTGTCTCTTTCTGAATACTGTCTATCGGTGTGGACGATCAAATTGACCAAAACAAAGTTTAAAAATGATGTTAAAACACAAAAGTAAATTAATTTGGTTGTCTACAAATATGCTACGGCTATTTAACTTTTCGAATCGAGCCGAACTACGCTGGTCGCCATTTTGTTTTGACCGTAAACTCTCGCGCTACTCCTCTCTCTCTCTCTCTCTCTCCACTGCCCACAGACAAAATTGTACGCTTTTAGTAGGCTACAGTTGTAATGGAACCTTTGTTCACGGCACAGAATTCTACAATTTTTCTGTTATCACAGTGTAGAATTCTGTGGTTTAGGGTGAACGCAAAATTTGTTGGCCTAAATCTAGGCTATAACGGTGAACGCGCACCGGGTGAGAATAGCCAAAAGACTCGCCTGCACTATTCTCACCCATGATGAGAATAGAGGTGGCCAAGAAATTTTCTGTTGCATCTTTGCTTTGTTTGTTGATGTATTAACTATTGTCAGTTGATGGGACCTGTTTTCTTCTTCGAAGTGTATACAGACCCGGTAACCGGGAACAAAGTCACGAATTATACAGACCCGGTAGGGGAAATCTTTTGTGATTTCGGAAAGTTTCAGCAGTAGGTTACATTTGTATCATTCGTGAGTGAAAGTTAAAATTTGCCACCAGCTTAATAACGGAAAGAAAAGTGGCAAAGGGTACACTGTTCCTAGTCCAAAGCAAAAAGAAAAAGAGGCCATAGAGAAACATACTTAAAGTCAAGATTAAATTGAGCTGAAATTCAGAGGTGAGAAGAGACTTCGACACCCTTTTTTCCCCAGTTGATTATAACTTTCTTACAGATCTAGAATAGGAATAGCAGTGAAACTGCCTCATTCCCACAGATAGTTTAGATGAAAATGGGGTTGTGACATTTTAATATCATGCAACCAATGTTTAGAATGATTATAATTTTAGTTGTATTTATGTGCTCTTTTATTTTATGTATCTGTCATACCATGTGTGTGGGTGGTTGGCGGGCGCTCTGGTGTGGTTTGCTTAGATCTTCTTTCCTATCAAACGTCTATTGTCCTTATCTCTCCTCCTTTTTTGTGTTTGTTACTTTCTTGTAACACCTCTAATCTTCGGCACTTATATAACCTTATTGTGTTGCAAGTGCCGAAAACACTGAGTAAAAAAAAAATCTCATGTGTATATTTTCAGATGCGGCGGCGACGCCTTGAACGTCTCGAAGGCGCCAACAGCTCAAGTGGCAACAACACACCTACCTCCACCCCGTCCTCCCAAAATGTCCCCGCAGTCTCAAGCATGGCTGGGGACCCACCCGCCAGCAAGTCCCTGTCCCAACCTCCTTTACCCAAAACAGCGTCATCGCCACCAGGCGCATGTACGTCTTGCGTCGTTCTTTTCTTCATTTTACCCCTCTGTGTGTGTTTTTCTCCGTAACGGGGAGTATCCTTACAGCTCAGTTTGTATCGTTATGTTCTGTGGTGGACTCCCATCATTAGTTTAATATTCCATAAGTAAGTGTAAATACTGATTAGCGTTTTAAGATATTTGAATAGGTTATCTGGGAGTGGTCACAATCATCTTGTTACTTACGTGTCATTGTTGCTCTAAGGAGAATGTCTGTCTGAGGATAGCTAAGATTTGTATTGCATTATTTCTATTTCTTGTTTCTCTTTTATTTCTTTTTGTATTTTATCTGTTTTAGGTAGCATGGAAGTTGACAGCTCACAAGACACGTCCGCAGAGTCACAAGAAAAAAGGTATACACCCTCTCTTACTTAGGATAGATATATTTGCAGCGCATGCAGCAGCTATGAATAGTACAAATAGTACTGTGGGCTTACTTTGTGTCAATGTGCATCATATCGGGGCTTGAAATACTCCGCAGCACGGCAGCAATTTGCATTGGTGTCTTTGCAATTTGCCGTAATGCCCTTAAAATCAAAGGGTCAACCGCAGCAATGTTTGCTGTGCCCTTGTTTTTTTTGTGTTGTTTTTAAAAATGTAACGCCTTGAAAATAAATCAATAATTGTCCTGTGCTGTCACTTGTGACAAAAAAAGAGAAAAGAAAGTTTAACAAGCGTCTTGTTGAGTTTGCCACCGTGACCGGTCGGTGAAATTGCGCGTACGCATCACAACTTAGTCACAAGATACGGCACCTAGTGAGCACGGCGGTTGTTGGGGTCGCCAAAGTTCATTCAAAGTCTGAACGCCGCAAAGTGTGAGACTCGGGAATGGGAGATATTATTGATTTTTTATTTTTAAGATACACTCATGAGAGAGAGAGAGAGAGGGGGGGGGGGGGGGGGGGTATGAAGAGATTCTGTCAAAGTTGTCTGAAATCTCAACAAAACTTCTGTCACACAGTGCTCAGCTTGACCATTGTGTCCATTTTGTCACAGCTAGTGCAAACACACTCACATCAATGATTATAAAACCTCAGCAGTGTCTAAAAAAAGCACTGGATGAAAAAGAAGACTGCAGATGTGAGAGAAAGTGCAAGTGTGATGATTACAAACAAACCGTGAAATATGTGTTGGATAAGCTGGTTCTGTGCTTGGAAGAAAGATTTTCAGGCGCATCAGAAGATAAAGTTTTGAAGAGTGTAAGGATATTTGACTCGACAAGTGTGCCTGGAACTGACAAAATAGATGAGCTGAAAGAATATGGTGAGACTGATGGATGACTTGATAGCTCATTATGAGAGTGTTCTTCAACACCAAGGATACTCAACACAGAAAATAAAAAAAGGGTGGCTCATGTTTCTCTCTGAAAGTCAGGGTTCCATACCTCTGAATGAGAACAAGACAAATTTAATCCTGAAAAAAGCAAGGGAAGGTCCCAATCTGTCTCATTTGGCTCATATAATCTTTTTTTCTCCCCATCATCGACATCCGAGGTAGAAAGGCAGTTTTCTTTGATGAAGCATATCCTTGGTGACTGGAGGCATTCGTTTTCCAGAGATATGCTTGAAAAGATTATGCTTATATGTCCCAATTGTCCTGAGATCAAAGCATTTAATCCAGTAACCTGCATTGCCAAGTCGCTAGAGATGTGTCTCACAAATAGTCGTCCTGATAAAACAGCACTATTCTCTGAAATCATCTTCTCTGGTGATACTTTTTAAAATCACTTGTTTTTTTCCCAGAGGGGACAAACAGTAAGCCAGTCTTTTTCTATATTGTGTGTGCCTACATATTTTCAATATTCTGATCTAGTCATAAGTTGTAACATGACATTCTGATTGTTAAGGTCTTTTTTTATATATAACATACTTTATATAACAATGTATTTTCAAAACTTGTTTTCACTTATCATTGTCGTAACCTCATACTGTTTAACTGCTAGACAGCAGTTTTTAGTTATTCATTCTATTTTTCCATACAAGTTCATAAGTTTGTTTTTTTCACTCCTCATTTTTTCTTTTTCATACAAGTTCAAAATTTGTTTACATTTACCATGATTAATTGTTTTTATTTTATCACTACACTGCCTGTGAACCACTCTGTTTGAATCTCATTAATGATTAATGTCTTACCTAATTGGCCATATTATGATTTACTGTTTTCTATCGTACCCTATTGTCACCAGTCATATTCATTATTCATATTAATCCAATCAATAAGAGCTAGTCATAAAGACATTTAGGTCAGAGGCAATCATGATCATAATTTGACATAGACTTAAAACTGATTTTTAGTGCTTTTGTTATGAAGTGATTTTACTGTGATTTACTTAGTTTTCATTCATGATTTTACAAATTTTCCAATAACTCTGTACTGTTGTAGAGAGCAAGAATAAATTGTATTGTTATTTATATAAACGTTGTGATACACGATCCAGTACTACCTACTTTAATAAACAAAATGATCACCTATAATTTTTGCCTTGGTGCCCTAGCAAATTGCCTCGGTGCCCTCTGATTTTGGGGCCCCACTGAGGCAATTATTGACTGCCCTCCTTTATACTTAATTTAAGCCCTGTCATATTTAAATCAGATTTTAAAAAAAAGAAGCCTTTTGAATAATTTCTAAGAAGACCAGGTACATAGTTAGAGTATATTGCCATTGTCTTTCTCTGACTGAAATATGATATGAAGACTGTAGCCCTCTCGATGGAATTTTTTTTTTCCTCTATTGTTCCTCATTTATGTTTCAATAAGAGAAATTTGGCCAATGCTGTGCTATTTACCTTTAGTGAACATGGAACAGTGGTCAGTAAACTTTATCTTATAAAGTATATTTTACATGTATTTTGCTCCTTCTGACCCGTCACACCCCCCGGGGCGGTGCCACTGACTGATGTGTCTTTAGGCCATTCCCAAAGGGGGGACATTTGTCGTTCATGCACAGTAGAATTGTAAATGGGCTGATTCATCTATATCACTCTCGTAACTGTGCCTGATCTACAACAGGAAACTGCTGCTTTTTCTTTCCTAATCTCTACTATTGTCATTTTTCCTCTACTTTTTTTGTATGTTTGTCACACTTTTGTGACCTGCTATTTCCGGGGTGCCTTGATAGTCGAAGCAGACTTTGTGCTGTTGAAGCTAGAGAGGTGAGCAGAATAAGTCTGATTCCCTGTAAGGACTTTTCTGTTGACATCCACCCCTTGGCGCTCATACGACCTTATGCAGTTGCGAGCGCCGTAAAACCTCTACTAAAACTAACTGACCCGTTCACAGTAGCCAGTCTCAGCGTGATGTGGACTCCGGGATAGACACCATGGAAGTGGATGACCCTGAGCCTAAGAGAAAACGGGTAAGTGTTTTGCTGCATGGACTATTGGGGGGAGGGAGGAGGATGGCATGTGCTTTGAGTGTGTACATAATTTAATTTTTCTGTATACTTGCATGTGTTGTTACGGTCCTGTACAGCCAAGAAAAATTCCCCTCTGCGATGATGAAGTATTATCTTATCTTATTTTACGTGCATGCTTTTTTTCCTTCTGGTTGCTTCCTGGCGAAATATATTACTGTGATTGTTATTATGCCGATTGCCAGAAAGTACACCTACACATGGCTAGGGTTTTGCGTTTACTTGCAGCGTCGGACGTAGTGTGTAAGGAGCTTCTAAAAATCTATGATTTTTTGGCCTGTGTGAAGTGAGGTGATTGTTAGACCTGCATGTTTGCCGACTATCGTCTGAAATCCGACAATCGCGACCCGACCTGCGAACCGGCCGATGCTATCTCTAGGCCCGCCTGTATCAGTCAATGTGCGTAGTGCGAGGCCTGGCCGACTGCCAGCGACCCCTTTTCTCCCGTCGGCTTCGTCGGCACTTTCGTTTTCGTGAGGACCGCTGACGCGCGCACCGCCGACTGCCGACGTCGGCGTTTCCGACATAATTGTCGGAACCTAAGTAGAAATGCGAATACGAAAAAGGACGACAACTTAAATTATCTACTTTCAGTTTCGTGCTCGAGCGGCCATTTTGAATTTCGTTTGTTGACTAATTCAATTGTTCAGATCGTGTGGATTCATTCAAGTCCGACTCTCTTCAAATAGAATCTAGATCTAGGTCTAGATTTATATAGATCATTATAGACCTTAAATGGAGGATTCATATTCCAATTCTATTGTGTCAAACCCTATCATAGGTTGTGCTGTAATATTAATATTGGTAAAAATAAGCATTTCACCAGGTGCGTGAATTAATTAATTTATTTAGATCTAGATATCTAGATCTAGATCTAGAATCTAGACTCACCTGAGTCCCTCTGTTCGGAATCGGATGCGGATTTCTAGTTCAGGGCCTATTCCTATTCACTTGTTCTACAAGATCTATATATAGGATTCATATTCCAATTCTATTGTGTGGTTGTATCAAACCCTATAGCCTATAGCAATGTAGATGTAAGCCATATAGATATTATAGATCTAGATCTATATGCTCCTTTTTTGTTTTGGAGTGTGGTTTTTTAATGAAAATTTTTTTTTTCATTTAGGACTTGTTTTGGCCTTTTTACATGAGGCCCGCACCGTTGCAGGTTCTTTTTGGGGGTAGAGTTAGGGTTAGGTCTCTTCTTTATTGTGTTTGTAGGGGTGGTCGCTCGTTACTCG
>NW_004797461.1:1049080-1050363 GCF_000002075.1 Aplysia californica | reverse complement strand
TTTCCTATCAAACATCTATCGTCTTTATCTCCGATTCTTCTCTTTTGTGTTTGTTACTCTCTTGTAACTCCTCTAATCTTGGTCACTTATATGACCTTATTGTGTTGCAAGTGCTGTAAAACTCTTACTAAAATTTAAAAAATCTTGGTCTTGTGTGGATGTATTTGAAATGTTTGCGTAGGTGGTTGGAGGGTGCCACTGATAGGTCCTTCTTTTTTGTCTTTCCTTCTGTTGTTTCTGTCTTTGTGTCTTGCCTTTTCCTGGCACTAAAAGACTTTTTACGTTGATGTGTCTGTTTACTTTACTCAAAGTCAGCGCTAAATGACATTTTTGTGGTGGAGTCAGGCACTCGTCAATTTTTGGGCATATGGAATTATCGGTTTAATCTAAAAACCTATTCATTTGCCTTGCGTTTGATGGAAAAAATACCCATCTATCTTGAATAGAAGTTCAGATATTTGCAATTGATGGAGGGTTGGGGGTTGCCTAATGTCCAAATAAAAATAAGCGAGAAAATAGCTGCCAAAGTTTGATGATTTCCAAAGCTTTGATGTCCTTGGAAGCTGCTGATTTGCATTTTTTTGTTCCTTTCCTTAAGTTTTTTCAATAATATCGGCACAGAAATATGTTTTTGAATGAGTATAACAGGTAATCATCCAAAAATTGAACAAAGATTTGATAAACATTTCCCAAGGGCTGTATAAAAAATGTTGGTTGCTTCTTCAATTTCATCATTTGTACTGACAAGTGTCTCGTTTCCACCACACTACATCACGCATAATATGACCAATTTGCGTTGCAAGCGCAGTAGAACTCTCTCACTTAAATTTAACTAGAACCTCTACTGAACTGTCCCCCAGGTCACAGTCGGGCTCGTCCATCCTGGTGCCGTTCCTGCTGTCCAACAACCTGCCGCACGACTTCCTGCACCACCTGGTGGTCACCGTGAACACCGACAAACTGGTGCTTGATAAAGTGAGTCACAGTATAGTGCATAGTGGGTAGGGGGGGTGCTCTGGTGTGGTTTGCTTCTTCTTTCCTATGAAACATCCATCGTCCTTATCTCCCCTACTTTTTTTTGGTTTGTTACTCTTTGTAACACCTCAAATCTTCTGGCACTCATATGAGGAGTACCACAGACCAGTCTGTTAAATAAGGGCATGCCGACAAACTGGTGCTTGATAAAGTGAGTCACGGCATAGGGACGAGGGAGGAGAGGGGGGGAGGGGGACAGGACAAACTGGTGCTTGATAAAGTGAGTCACAGTATAGGGAGAAGGGGGT
>NW_004797461.1:1043658-1048769 GCF_000002075.1 Aplysia californica | reverse complement strand
ACAGGACAGTACAGTCTGTTAATTAAGGGCACACTGACAAACTGGTCGCAAAATAGGGGGGGGAGGGGTTGTGTGTGTGCTGATAACTCTTTACACATAACTAATTAGATAAAGGAAAGAGAGAGAGAGGGAGAAACCCAGGTGAGTAATGAAGTGAGTCTGTGAGAGAGTGAAAGTGTGCATTGTGCGTAAGTTGGTGTATTTCTTCGCAAAAGTCGCTTTTGTCACGCCAACTCAACACGAAATATTGGGTGGTTGGCGGGTGCTCTTGTGTGGTTTGCTCCTTCTTTCCTATCAAACATCTATCGTCTTTATCTCCTCCCCTCCTTCTTTTTTATAGTTGTTACTCTCTGGTAACATCTCTGATCTTCTGCACTTATATGACCTTATTGTGTTGCAAGTGCCGTAAAACTCTAACTAAAACTAAATACCAACGCTGCATCTCAAGGACATTAACGTGTTTGGGAGTGGGATTCTAGCTTCTTCTCCTTTCTCTGTCGCAGGTGTTCAGTCCTATCCTCCAGTATCTGTGTCGCTACGTTGCCACCTTGGGCCTCAACAACCGAGTGTATCAGCAGCCCCTGTCGATCCTGATGGGCCTCACCTCCATCAAGATCAACAACCAACGGCCCATCTGTAACCTGGTGAGTAGATCTGCGCGCTGCACATGGGTTATCCAGCGTGTTGTGTGTATGTGTGTGTGTGTGTGTGGATTTAACAGTTTTAACAGTTTAAGATAAGGTAAGATAATACCTCATTGTCTCAGAGGGAAATTTTTTTTTGGGCTGTACATGACCGTTAAAAACACATGTAGGTACACATAGAAATTTAATTATATATCACTCTCATTGAAATTCAATATGAAAAGAAAAGTAAAGCTGACAATAATGTACAAATATCACACCAGCTGCATCATTCAAACACTTGCAGGAATTTTCCACTAGACTTATAAAGTTGTATAGATACATATAATATATATTTGTAACCACAATACACATTTATGTTTATTCCGACAGTAGCCTAGATGGTAAGAAACTTTTTAAAATTGTTTCTTCCTTTGATAATATTATAGATTGTGAAGCGCATAGAGCTTGCTGTTTAGCGGGGATTTGCGCTATACAAATGCTATCTATCTATCTTTGTTTTTAGTGTTACGTATCTGCCTGCCGCTGCGTGATCTTATGATTTGTGTGGAAAGGGGGTGTGATGGGTTGTTTATAACGCTAATGTATTATGATAATGCTGTCAAATCCACACTCAATACTCTGGATAACTCAGTTTAAACAGTTTTTGTCTCCCAAAAAATTTATTGGAGTGGCTGTTTGGTGGATGCTCTGGTGTCTTTTGTTCCTTCTTCCCTATTTAACATATGTTGTCCTTTTCTCTCCTCCATGGGTGGTTTTCTCCTTCTTTCCTATCAATCATCTATCGTCCTTATCTTCCCTAATTTTTTGGTGTTTGTTACTCTCCAGTGACACCTCTAATCTTCAGCACTTATTTTGACCTTATTATGTTATAAGAGCCACAAAACATTACTCATCCGGTGCCTTGCCGACTGGCGTGGGCGATCATGGACCACCACTTCTCTGTCATGCACTGCATTGATTTTGTCTGTCGATCTTGATGTTGTCAACTTGTCCAGTATCTTTCCCCTCTGTCTGCCTCTGCCTCTCTTTCCATCAAACATTACTAATTTACTTTAAAAAAACATTTTTTTTCCCTCACTTCCATCTTTTCTTTGTATGCTACACTGTAGTAGTAACACCTCTAGTCTGTGACTTATATGTGTCCTAATTGCGTTGCAAGTGCTGTAAAACTAACCAAAGCTTAAAAACATCAAAAATAAACCCAAACAAAACGTGTTTCCCCCCCCCCCCAGATGACATCCCAGCCCAACTGGATGCCAGAGCCCATCAGCCAGGCTGACGGCATGGAGATGGAGAAACTGACACTGCTGGGGCCCATCTTGGGACTGTCCGTCTTTGCCGAGGATGATGTGAGTGAGATATGTGCTTGATGCAGGCTGGCCAACCGTTTTTTTTTTCCTTTTTTTTCCCCCACCCATTTTACTTTTTTTTGCTTTTTCCTTTACAAAAAAACCCGAACAAAATTTAGATCATTTTGAAGGCGGGCGTAGAACACCTATTTGTGTCGCAGCTGTAAAACTCTTACCATGAAACAAAGTGACTGTGGAAATATATCCGATGTGCCCTCCTTAACTGCCTCTAGTGCTGTGTACATACTAGAATGAGTGCATTGAACAAAAGATCTACTTTATTATTATTATTACTACATTGCAACGAGTACTCAAGCTGCAACTTCACTGGTGAGCTGTTTTTGACCGTCCGGTCTATACAAACTAGGCTCTCGACTCTTTATTGCTGAAGCAGACACATGTGTTCGGCCAGCTAGTAGCAGACCAATGGCATTGTTGCGACACATTTCGAACCATCATACACAATTTAAATACCTGAATTTGTATATTTTGTAGCATGCATATTTTTGTCTGCATCATTCAAGTTTCAGGCAAAGAAAACAGAATGGAAAAATATACATGAATATTGAAGTTATGCCTCTATTTTTAAAGTACTTGAAACCGACGTGTTTTCAAAGAGTGAATTAGAGCTAATTTATTGCGTGTCTTCTCTCCCCACCAGGTGAAAGTGGTGGAAGAATACTTCACAGACCACCACATGCCTCAGGACCACGCCTGGGGCATCTATAAGACACTCATGGCTAGTCTTGAGGATGTGCGGGTAAGTTAATGTCCATCGACCTTATCTCTGCTCTTCCTTTTCTTTGTATGTATCGTCTTTATCTCTGCTCCTTCTTTTCTATGTTTGTTATTCTCTTGTAACACCTCTAATCTGCGACACTTAAATGACCTTATTGTGTTGCAAGTGCAGTAAAACGCTCTCATAACACCTCTAATTTTTTTGCAGCTATATATGACAGTTGTGTTGCAGGCACTGTAAAACTCTCACTAAAACAAAACATTCCTAACAAACGGCTAACTTATCGACCTTATCTCTCCTCCTCCTTTTCTTTGTATGGTACTCTCTAGTAACATGTCTAGTCTCTTCTGCGGCAGGTTGTTGGAGGGCTCCACTGGTAGGTCCTACTTCTTTACTTTCCCCTCAGTTGTTTTTGTCTGTCTTACTTTTTCCCAGCACTAAATGACCATTGTTGTGTCGATATGCTTCTCTTTACGCAAACGAACAAACAATAATCTTCAGCACTTATGTGGGTGTTTGGCGGGTCTAGTGTGGTTTGCTCCTTCTTTCCTATCAAACTACTATCGTCTTTATCTCCTTGTGACAACTCTAATCTTCGGCACTTATACGACCTTATTGTATTGCAAGTGCCGAAAGACTTATTAAAACTTAACTCGGCACTTATATGACCTATTTATGTTGCAAGTGCGGTAAAACGCTTACTCAAATCTAAATTAAAAAACAGAGAGACTGACCTTGATTGGTCGTTTTGTACAATGTATCTTGTTTTTCTGTACCCTCTTCCCACAGTGGGTGGTTGGCTGGTGCTCTGGTGTGGTTTGCTTCTTCTTTCCTATCAAACGTCTATCGTCATTATCTCCCCTTCTTCTTTTTTATGTTTGTTACTCTCTTGTAACACCTCTAATCTTCTGGCGCTCATATGACCTTATGCAATTGCGAGCGCCGTAAAAGTGTTTAAAACTAAACTCAGCTCTTATATAACCCATTTATGTTGCAAGTGCGGTAAAACGCGAACTCAAATCTCCATTAAAAACGGAGAGACTGACATTGATTGGTTGTTCTGTATAATGTATCTTGTTTTTGTCTGTACCCTCTTCCCACAGACACACTGCCTCGGAGTGCTGCACAATCTGTTTGTCAATTCGTCCACGAGGGAAGCCACGCTCACCTTCATCGCCAAAGTCCTGGAGAGAAATGCCAAAAGATCTCAGATTCAGGTACCGGTCTACAGAGAGTGGTTAAGACAGTGCAGTATTGATTTTACACACACACACACACACGTATATATATATATATATATACATGTATATATATATATATATATATATATATATATATATATATATATATATATATGTGTGTGTGTGAGGCAGTGTTGTGAAATCAGTCGCTTGTCAAAATACAGTAATCGGAGAAACGGGCATTTTTCCGCCAGTTTAGACATTTTTATCGAATTTTTATTTTTGGCTCAACCTCTTTAATGTCCATATAAACACACCTTTTCGTGTGAATTTTACAGAAAAATATTAATGAAAGACACAAAATATGTCATTTTTCTGTTTGCAAGGACTCATTAGCTATTGGAGTTAACATATTTTGGTGGCCATTTTCTCATTATTTTCACCACTGAAACCAAGCGACTCCACTCCCTTCAATTGCAAATATCTTGTGTCCCATTCAAGATAGATGGATACATATTTCATGAAAAGCAAGTCAAATAAATCAGCTTTCAGAGGATACCAATAACTCCACATGCACAAAAATTGATGAGTGCTTGATTCCACTGCGTCGCAGCATAAATAATTATTTCTTGGTAGTTTTTTTTCTTTTTTTTCTTTTTGTTGCTTGTTGTCACGGTTGCTAGATGATGTTGGCATTAGCTCAACATGAAACCAGGATCCACAATAGCTTGTGCGATTTAAAAAAAAAGTGTTTCTGTAACTTTCCCCCCTTTTTTTTTTACATTTTCCTTTAGTCGATGGTGTGTGGGGGTTTTAGGGGAAAGGCGTTGTTGAGTGTAGGTGGTTAAGTATTTCGCTGTGGCACATATGGGGAGACCTGAGTTTGATTCCTGAGTGGGGAGAAAATGTTTATCAAATATCTCGGTCTATCTACTGGGGGTTGGCATTTACAAGCAGGGTTGGAAGCCAGCTTCCTAAATGATTTAAATTGTGTTAATGAGGGCGCAAAAACATTTACACACACCAAAAAATATTGTTTTGGGGGGTGAGCTTTTTTTTCTTCAGTGTATTTAGAACAAATGTGGGTGGTTGGCGGGTATTTTGGTGTGGTTTGGGTGGGTACTTTGGGGTGTGGTTTGGGTGGGTACTTTGGGGTGTGGTTTGGGTGGGTACTTTGGGGTGTGGTTTGCTCCTT
>NW_004797461.1:1038528-1043218 GCF_000002075.1 Aplysia californica | reverse complement strand
CTCCTCCTCCTCCTCCTCCTCCTCCTCTATGTTACTCTCCAGTAACATCTCTCTAATCTTTGCTGTTTCTCCAGTTCGACGAGCGTTTTTTGTGTGGTGATGGCTTCATGCTGAATCTCATGTCCGTCCTGCAGAGGCTCTCAGAAAAGATAGATCTGAACACGGTGAGTTTCTGTTTTTGGGAGATTCATGATTTGTTTCTGGACTGACTGATAGTATTTGGTTTATTGTTGGGTTGATTGATGGTTATTGCTGTATATTTAAGTATTTGTTGTTGGGTTGACTTATAGTTTTTGTTGTATATATATATATATTGATCATTGGGTTGACTGATGGTTTTTGTTTTATATATTAATTTGTCTTTGGGTTGACAAATTGTTGCTGCTGTTGATTGATTTGACAATCGGGAATTAGAAAGGACATTTCAGCCTCCGTGACTTTTTAATGGGGCCAGATTTGACACATGCACAACACCAAAAACCAGACTCCCTCGACGTAATTTTGTTTTCTGTTAGCACTAAATGACAATTATTGTGTTGATTTGCTCCTCTTTAAGTAAAAAAGAAAAAGTTTCTGTCTGACGTACTTTTTCTCAGCTCTAACTGACCACTATTGTGTCGATGTATTTCTCTTAGCTCAAACTAACAAACTAGCAAACAAACAAAGGCCTGTAATGCTCTCTCTCTCTCTCTTTCTGTCTGTGTGTATGTGTGTGTGAACAGATTGACGTCTACTACCCATTCCACAACTCATCCCGCCTGAACCTGGTCGGAAAGTCTCGCATGCGTTTCACCGACAAGGAAGTGGAGGCCTGGGAGGAAGAAAACGGTGGGTACTGAAGACCCCTTTAGCTGGAAGCTTATTTATTATAGTTCTCAGTCACATAGTTGACCTGAGTGGGTGGTTGGCGGGTGCTCTAGTGTGGTTTGCTTCTTCTTCCTTGTCAAGCATCTATCGTCTTTATCTCCCCTCCTTCTTTTTTGTGTTTGTTACTCTCTTATCTACAGCACTTATATGACCTTATTGTGTTGCAAGTGCCGTAAAACTCTTACTAAAACTAAACATAGTTGACCTGAAGTTGCTGAAATCGAAGTTGAACCGCTCTGTCTACCTAGTGTAGTATGCTTTGATTTGCTGTCGGAATACTTTGTGTTTTTTCTATTAGAAGAATGGTATGATCCATGAATTTTGAGTCATTGTTTGGGTGTTTCCACGGGGTCCAATGGCACCTCTGTAACTATGTCTTTTTGTCCAGCTCTCTGTTAGGCCAACTTGCAGACAAGAGTGTCAAGCTAAGCAAAAAGTACACCCCGTTAAGCTCCATGGCATGGCGCTCGCTTTAATAAACTGACCTCTTTGTGTCGAGTAGGGCTAATGTTTTAAGTAAGCAAATAAGTTTATTCAGTGTTGAATGCCACTGGCCCACATCACATGATATAAAACACTCATTTGTTAAATAAAGTTTCCATAATGAAAAGCTAATGTTTTAAGAATACTTGTGAAGCTTTGCAAAATTTGTGAAATGCAGACCTTGGGGAAAAATTCCTCTCCAGTATGGTGTCTTGTCTTGGGGTTGTTTTTTTGTTTATTCTTACTGGTCATCATATGTTGTTCTTTGACTGCTGGAGGCTATTTTACAAATGGCCATCTGGAATAACAGCCCTCTCCCCACCCCACCCAACCTCCCTCCACCACCACCACCACCTTATAAAATGAATGTTCCCCCTTCACCATCATTATTTCAACACACCCCCCCCCTCCCCTCCATTAGTCACCTGTCAACGTCATTTTCCCCCTTACAATCAATACCCCTCCACCTCACTTGTGCAGGCATCAAGACAGCCAGTGATCGCCCAGAGCCCAAGTTCCCCACGGTCTGCTTCTTCCTCACCCTCCACTGCCACCATCTGTCCATCCTGCCGGTCACTCGCAAGTACCAGCGCCGCCTGCGTGCCATCCGCGACCTTCACCGCCTCATTACTGACATGGAGGCGGCGGAGCCGCAGTGGAAGAACCTGCCCACCGCGGGTCGCAGCCGCGCACAGCTCAAGCGTTGGAAGTCTCAGTACACGGTAACTGCTTCTGGTTCATTAACTCTTTATCTCTGTCAAGTTGCTCCCAGCAGCTCGCGGTCAGAAGGGTTGTGCTGGTGAGCCGCTGGCAGGGGCTTGGTGTATACTTTTACAAAAAATTTGACCTCAAATTAATTAAATTGTTCCTGAAAGAACTCTTCTTATAGAGGTTGTACATAGTACGTTAGTAAGTTTACTCAGTGTTTAAGGCCATTGGCCTACATCACATCATATAAAACGCTCGTTTTTTAAATAAAGTTTCCATTACGAAAAAGTACAGGTTGTGCTCACATCTCTTATCTTTGGTCAAACATTGCATATTTCTGTCACTGGGCCAAGCCAGACTGGGAGGAATGAACAATTTCTTTTGATGGACAAAATTTGGACAAGGGAAAATAAAGTGAAATTCATCTTCAATTTCATGAAAGTTGCACCTCTCACTTAAAGGTGAGGTTGTACCAAAGTTGACGGAAATGTCTCGGCAATGAAGACTCTTCTTGACCATCCCTCCAATAATCACTTTGCTCCTTTACAATGGCTAACTGCCCCAGACAATTTCCACTCTACTCGACTGTCACTCTAATGGATGATGATAATAATACTAGATAGCATTTGTATTGTGCAAATCTCCGCTCAACAGCAAGCTGTGTGCGCTTCACAGTCTATGTACTATTACCCCAGCAGACCTGAGAGCATCCTGAAACAACCTCAACTTCTTGGGAAGCATACAGTGCAAGCAGCCATTTATAGGCGCTAAAACACTAACATACTGACAAGATCTTTCGCTGTCTTTTGCCGGGTATCCACTCCCGCCTGGGGGAAGTGAGGAACATGCGTGTAAAGTGCCTTCCCTAAGGACACTACGTTGGGCCCGTAACCTCACGATTACGAGTCTGGTAGCCTAACCACTAGACCACCGATGCCATACAACCTGCGCGGGGCTGCACAAATCTTGAAAGATTAATGAAATGGACTTAAAAAAACAATTTTTTTCTCGTTGTTGACAGAGGCTTCAGAAGAGCAAGATGTGCGCCGACGCTGGCGTGCTGGACAAGGCCATGCTGCAGAGATGTCTCTCCTTCTACTCACGCACGGCTGACCTGCTCATGAGGGTGGCGGACCCACAGAACAGATGGTGAGGGAGTGAGATGCACCTAGCATTGTGTGTGTTTGTGTCTGTGTGTGTGGAGGGGGCGGGGGTGGATGATGATGATGAGAAGTGATGTTAATTGTTATAAGTTATGAGAAGTGATGTTGATGGTTATGAGTTGTGAGAAGTGGTGTTGATGGTTATGAGTTATGAAAAATGGTGTTGATCGTTATGAGTTACGATTAGTGGTGTTGATTATTATGAGTTATGAAAAGTGGTGTTGATGGTTATGAGTTATGATGAGAAGAAGTGGTGTTAATGTTAATGAAAAGTGGTGTTGATGGTTGTAAGTTATGAGAAGTGGTGTTGATGGTTGTAAGTTATGAGAAGTGGTGTTGATGGTTGTAAGTTATGAGAAGTGGTGTTGATGGTTGTAAGTTATGAGAAGTGCTGCAGATGGTTATGAATAATGGGAAGTGGTGTTGATGGTTGTAAGTTATGAGAAATGGTGTTGGTGATTGTGAGTTGGGAGGTGTTTGTTAGTTATGAGAAGCAATGTTGATGGTTATGAGTTAGGAGAAGATAGTTGTAAGTTTTGAGCTATAATATGAGAAGTGATGCTGATGGTTATGAGTTATGAGAAGTGGTGTTAATGGTTATGAGTTATGAGAAGTGGCACTGATGGCTGTAAGTTGTGAGAAGTGGTGTTGATGGTTTTTAGTCATTAGAAGTGGTGTTGATTATTATGAGTTACGAGAAGTGGTGTTTATGGTTGTTAGTTATGAGAAGTGGTGTTGACGTCTGGTGTTGTCTTTGTGTTTCAGTGAGCAGCTCCCCCTCCCGTCGTCTGTTCCCGGGTACTTTTCCGCTCTGCCAGAGTTTTACCTGGAGGACATGGCTGACTTCATTCTCTTTGCCTTACAGTGAGTCAAAAGTTTTCCTGTCTGAAATCCATACTTAATCCATCCAGCCCTATCCTCCTCAGGCTACCATGATGCCATAGTATCATCAGAATCACTTTCCATATCCAACTCACGGTAGTCCTCATCATTACCAGCATGTAATTCAGAAAGATCTTCAAAATAATCAAAAACTTCATTTGTGGCTGGTTGGTGGGTGCTCTCGTGTGGTTTGCTTCTTCTTTCCTATCAAACATCTATCGTCCTTATCTCCCCTTTTTCTTTTTTATGTTTGTTACTCTCTTGTAACAGCATTAATCTTCTGGCACTCGTATGACCTTATGCAATTGCGAGCGCCGAAAAACCTCCACTAAAACTTTTTTAAAAATCCTTTGTAGTAAACACTGTTTTTCATGTGCATTTTGTTTCAGATGGGTCGGGTTGGAGATAGGGTCTTGCTCATTGGTGTACTGGTGGCTAGGCGTACGAGCAGTTTTACACCCCCATCGGCTCAAAGGGTTAAAATTTTACTGTAGAATTTTGTGCTATACAAATGCTATTTATTATATATTCGTATTATTATATACAACGGAATAAATTTGGATTTGCAGTTGTATGTCTTCCTTGTC
>NW_004797461.1:1023429-1037284 GCF_000002075.1 Aplysia californica | reverse complement strand
TTGCAGGTTCCTGCCGGGCAGCCTGGTGGAGTCTGAGCACAAAGTGATGCTGCGGCTGATGCTGGTGATGCTGTGCTCGCCCGCCTACATCCGCAACCCGTACCTGACAGCCAAGCTGGTGGAGGTCCTGTTTGTGCTGCAGCCCAGCATCCAGCCTAAGACGGAGCAGCTTAACTCGGAGTTGCTCATGTCGGAGATCGCTGTCAACAACCTCGTGCCCTCGCTCATGAAGTTCTACACAGGTACGGTCTCACCTGCCTAACCTACTTTAATGGCCACCTGTCCAAGACAGTCACCCGTATGAAAATTACCACTTCCTATACACTCCTCCCAACGTTTAAAAGAATTTAAAATAAGCAAAATTAAATGTTTCACTCAATTTTGTTTGAAATTTAAGATTTTGATATTTTTCGGAGATGTCAGTTGATTTTCTTTATAATGACAAATGAAACGCCCCCCCCCCCCGGTTGAATTTTATTTATTCAAAATAGTGTTGAAATTGGTGTAAAGATGAGTTACTGCTGTTTAATTTTTAGAAAATATTTATTTATTTATTTACTCTCCTAAGACACCCCGTATTTACCTTGCTGCAGCAATTTTCTCTTTTCGGAGATCCATTAATTGTTATTTTAACTTCATTTTATCTTATCAATATCACAAGCATAGCTGTCGCCACAACGACTCATCCACAAGCGATTAGAATTTTTTGATCAAAGAAAAGGTTTGGTAGTTTTGTTTTTTGGGTTTTCTTTTCTTTTTTTGGTTTTTATTATTGCCCAATTTGGAATTTCCCCTTCTGTCTCCTTCTGCCGTGTGCAGACATTGAATCGACCGGGGCCAGCAGTGAGTTCTACGACAAGTTCACCATCCGTTACCACATTAGTATTATCTTCAAGACAATGTGGACAATGCTGGCACATCAGCACAAGTTTATGGAGGAGGCCACGTGAGTACAAACACGCTTCTATCTCCTCCCAGCTGCTTTGTTTTCTTGTCTGTTTGGTTTTATGTTCTTCAGTAAGAAGGCGAATTTTTAAGTATGGTTTTCCTGCATTTGTATATTTTTAAAGTTATGAAGACATTTTCAATTGGTGGTTTTTCTCCCCTCTTTCCTATCCATCCTCCATCATCCTTATATCTCCCCTTCTTCTTTTTTGTGTTTGTTACTCTCTTGTAACACCTCAACTCTTAAGCACTTATATGACCTATTGTGTTGCAAGTGCCGTAAAGCTGTTACTAGAAAAAATGAAAGATATTTTTGAAAGCAATAAATGTCTTCGATAAGTTTTTGTTTTTGTAAAGGTGAATACTGTTAAGTCAATACCATAGATTGTTTTTGTGCTTGGACTTTTTTTTTCTTTGCAACTGGTGCATGTAGTTGATTAGACGGTGTGCAAGGAAATGACGAGGGTCATGTGCTATATTCAGTCCTTTTGTGCCTCTTCAGCAGAGGTCGCCAGTGGGTGGTTGAGGGGAGCTGCTGGAAAGTTTTTTCTTTTCTGTCCCTCTGTTGTTTCTGTCAGTCTGTCTTTCATTTTTCGTGCACTAAATGACTTACTATGTCGATGGGCTTCTCTTTACTCAAACTAAAAGGAAGCCTTTGTCTTTGCTGTTATGTCCTTTTTCTCTTACTTCTTGAAACCAGTATCTTTACTTGGCTTTGATTTTTCTGTCGCCCGTTTCCATATTTGATCTCTCTTGAGGTTTGTACCTTAGAGGTTGACCTCTTTTCCTCTTTCAATTTCCTAATTCCCCTCGGAGGAAGCAGTGAGGATCATTTCTCTCTCCTTCTCCCTCCCTCACTCACTCTCTCTCTCCCCTTCTCTCTCGCTCTCTCTCTCTCTCTCTCTCTCTCTCTCTCTCTCTCTCTCTCTCTCTCTCTCTCTCTCTCTCTCTCTCTCTCTCTCTTACTGCTGTCTTTCAGCAACACCCCTGATCTTCTGGAAAGAAAGATCTACACCTAGCCTTCTAGAACAAGGTCCCGTGTGCAAGATGCGCACCTTAAAGATCCCTTGGTGGTCTAAAATCGATGAGTATGCTTCGGCCGCCACCCAGGCCAAATTCTAAATTTCCTACCTACTGAAAATGTTTAATGTGTCTTGCACGCTCATGTGACCTTATCCAGTTGCAAGTGCCATAAAACTCTTACCAATAAAAATATTTTTAAAAATGTCCTTCTCTCTCCTTCTCCCTCACTCTATCTTTCCATCTCTTTTTCATTTCAGCTCGGGCAAGCAGTTTGTGCGGTTTGTGAACATGCTGATGAACGACACCACCTTCCTCCTGGACGAGAGCCTGGACTGTCTGAAGCGCATCCACGAGGTGCAGGACCTGATGGACAACAAGACCAGGTGGAACGCCCTCAGCAAAGTAAGTTAGCCACCTGTGTGCCCCCTCCTCCCCTCCCTCCTTACAGGTGGGTGGGCGGGTGGTTGTACAAGGGTGCTCTGCAGGAACTTCATTAACCCCATTCACCATCCTTCCCCCTCTCTCTTTCTCTCTCTCTTTCTTTCTCTGTCTGTCTGTCTGTCTTGTCTGTCTGTCTGTCTGTCTGTCTGTCTGTCTGTCTGTCTGTCTGTCTGTCTCTCTCTCTCTCTCTCTCTCTCTCTTTGTCTGTCTGTCTCCCCCCCCCCCCAATTTATGTAATTCTATGATGTGCTGTTCCTTATGCAGTTGCGAGGTGGGTGGTTGGCGGGTGCTCTGGTGTGGTTTGCTTCTTCTTTCCTATCTAACATCTATCATCCTTATCTCCCCTTCTTCTTTTTTATGTTTATTACTCTCTTGTAACACCTCTATTCTTCTGGCGCTCATATGACCTTATGCAGTTGCGAGCGCCGTAAAACCTCTACTAAAACAACAAACAACAAGCAGTTGCGAGCACTGTTAAACCTCACTAAAAGAATATAAAACATGATGTGCTCTGCATCAATTTATGTATTTTCCGAGTCATATTTCATAATGTGTGGATGAATGTGCCAAAGGCCTTTAAAATCGTTGAAATCATCTAAAAATCCTACCAAAACAATTTTTCTCTATCTCTCTTCTCTCCCCCCTCTCTCTTGTCCCCTCCCCTCTCTCTCTCTCTCTCTCTCTCTCTCTCTCTCTCTCTCTCTCTCTCTCTCTCTCTCTCTCTCTCTCTCTCTCTCTCCCTCTCCTCCCTCTCCCTCTCCCTCTCTCTCTCTTCCCCCCTCCCCCTGTCTCTCTTCCCCCCCTCTCTCTTTCTCTCTCTCTCTCTCTCTCTCTCTCTCTCTCTCTCTCTCTCTCTCCCTCTCTCCCCCTCTCCCTCTCCCCCTCTCTCTGTCATGAACAAATCAGGAACTACATTAGGCACATCTTCCATCTCTCTCTCTCTTTCTGTCTCCCTCCCTCCAGGAACAGCAGCAGTCCAAGACCCGGCAGCTTTCCTCGGACGAGCGCCAGTGCCGCAACTACCTGACCCTGGCCTCGGAGACGGTGGAGATGTTCCACTACCTCTCCACCAAGATCATCGACCCTTTCCTCGTGCCTGTGAGTCGGGATAACAAAAGTCCATGTGGATAGTGGGCGGGTGGGCAGGTGGGCAGGCTTGGTTCTTTAATGTGGTTTGCCCCTTCTTTCCTATGAAAATATCTTTTGGTGGTTGGTTGGCGGGTGCTCTGATGTGGTTTGCTTCTTCTTTCCTATCGAACATCTATAGTCTTTATCTCCCCTCCGTCTTTTTTGTGTTTGTTACTCTCTTGTAACACCTTTAATCTTCGGCATTTATATGACCTTATTGTGTTGCAAGTGCCGTAAAGCACTTGCTAAGACAAAATGCCTGCGAGTCGGGCTAACAAAAGTCCTTGCGGGCGGGCGGGCGGGCAGGCGGGTGCTTTAATGTGGTTTGCTCCTTCTTTCCCTGAAAATATTATTTTCTGATATGTAACCTTTTTTAAAATATTTGTTACTCTCCAATAGAATCTCTCATAATCGTTGGTGCTTGTTTGACCTATGTGTGTTGCAAGTGCTGTAAAACTCATACTGAAACTAAGCGAAAGGTGATTGGACAAGTGTATCTTGTTCACTCGTTCTCTGTCTTAATCTTGCAGCTGTTCACACAAGCATGTACGTGTACGCACATACGCACGCATGCATACGCACACACGCTCCTCTGCTGATACCCCACCCTGTTGTCCTGTGGTGTACACACATGCTCACACTCATACAAACACACACACACACACACACACACACACTCACACACAAATAATACACACACAAATAACAACCCTATCATCTCGTGATGTCACACCCAGGAACTGGCGGACCGGCTGACGGCCATGCTGAACTTCAACCTGCAGCAGCTGTGTGGGCCGAAGTGCAAGAACCTGAAGGTGAAGAACTCCGACAAGTACGGCTGGGAGCCCAAGAAGCTGCTCAATGTTCTCACCGACATCTACCTGCACCTCAACTGTGAGGCCTTCGCCAAGGCCATCGCTAATGACGAGGTGAGATGTTTGTGTCATTACCAGAGAGTGTGTACAGTTAAGTTTTGGTAAATTAGGTCACTGACTCTTTGCTGTGTGAGACGAGATGTGTTGGGTTACCAGAGTGCGCAGCTGCCCAACATTACGTGTTTGGCTCAGTGTGCTCTCAGACATCTACCTGCACTTCAACTGTGAGGCCTTCGCCAAGGCCATCGCTAATGACGAGGTGAGATGTTTGTGTCATTACCAGAGAGTGTGTATAGTTAAGTTTTGGTAAATTAGGTCACTGACTCTTTGCTGTGTGAGACGAGATGTGTTGGGTTACCAGAGTGCGCAGCTGCCCAACATTACGTGTTTGGCTCAGTGTGCTCTCAGACATCTACCTGCACTTCAACTGTGAGGCCTTCGCTAAGGCCATCGCTAATGACGAGGTGAGATGTGTGTGTGTGTGTGTGTCTGTGTGTGTGGATACCAGAGAGTGTGTAGTTTAAGTTTTGGTAAATTAGGTCGTTGCTGCGTGAAGTGATGTTATGTGTTTGGCTAATCTACTATAGTGTTTGTGTGTGTTAATGTGTGCATGTTTTTGAAGGGCCAGGATTTCGCCAAGGCCATCGCTAATGACGAGGTGAGATTAGTGTGTCAATACCAGAGCATGTATAGTTTAGTTTTGGTAAATACAGTATAACACGGATAGCTCGAATTTGTCTGGACTGGCCTCGGTAGTTCGAGGGATCCGTAGTTCGAGGGATAAAAAAGCAAAAAAAAATACAACCCAGGACCGCAGGCGCAGTTCGACGAATGCGTGAATTCGAGTCTTCTGTGTTCGACCTATCCGTGCTGTACTGTAATAAGGTCATGAACACGTCAGGCTGCTAACGCTGTTCCTGTTTCCATGCAGAGATCGTATCGCAAGGAGCTGTTTGACAATGCCATGGACTGCATGGTGAAGGCTTGCATCAAGACCCCGGATGAGGTGAACACGTTCAGGGAGCTGCAGGGCAGAGTGGAGGCCTTCCTCGTGCAGAAGAACAAGTCCGAGATGGATTACGGCGATATACCAGACGAGTTCAAAGGTACGCTATATATACAACTTGCTATATTAATGCATTTATTAGTTTTGTTATTAGTATTATTATTACTATGCCTTCCTGGTGCAGAAGAATAAGTCCGAAATGGACTACAGCGAGTTTAAAGGTACGCTATATACGACTTGCTATATTAGTGCATTTATTATTATTATTAGTATTATTATTATTACTAGGCATTACTGGCGCAGAAGAACAAGTCCGAGACGGACTATGGCAATATACTGGACGAGTTTAAAGGTACACTATGCAAGCTTGCTATATTAATGCTATTATTACTATTATTATCAGCATTATTATTACTATTATTATTATCATTATTGTTATTATTCCTATTTTTTGGCACTTATGTGATCTTAATGTGTTGCAAGTGCCGTAAAACTCTTGCGAAATCTAAGATCACTCCCTTATCTTTCACTCGCACCCCCGTGCAGATCCGCTCATGGATACGCTGATGGAGAATCCGGTGATGTTGCCCAGCGGGAACGTCATGGAGCGGGCCATCATTGTACGTCACTTGCTCAACTCGCAGAATGACCCCTTCAACAGACAGCCATTGACAGAGGAGCAGCTGGTACCAGGTGAGGGTTTGTTAGTGTGTGGGTTTGTGTGTGTGGTGGTTGGTGCGCGTGGTTTTTGTGTGTGGTGGTTAGTGGTAAGGCCATCATCGTACGCCACTTGCTCAACTCGCAGAACGACCCCTTCAACAGACAGCCATTGACAGAGGAGCAGCTGGTACCAGGTGAGGGCTTGTTAGTGTGTGGGTTTGTGTGTGTGGTGATTGGTGTGCGTGGTTTTTGTGTGTGGTGGTTAGTGGTAAGGCCATCATCGTACGTCACTTGCTCAACTCGCAGAACGACCCCTTCAACAGACAGCCATTGACAGAGGAGCAGCTGGTACCAGGTGAGGGTTTGTGTGTGGGGTTCTGTGTGTGATGGTTTGTGGGTTTATTTTGGTCAAGTATATTTCTGTTTGCTGGGATGTGTTGTGTCCCTCTCAGCCCAGGTTGGTGCCTGCAGGTAGGATTGGAGCAGACCGACTCCTAAATGGTCTAAATTATGTTGATGGGGATGCAGAACATTTACAGTGTTAGTGGTTGGCAGATGCGCTGGTGTGGTTTGCTCCTTCTTTCCTATCAAACATCTAACGTCCATATCTCTAGTCCTTCTTATTTTGTGTTTGGTACTCTCTTGTAACGCATCTAATCTTTGGAACTTATCTGACCTTACCTATTGTTTAGCAAGTGCTGTAAAACTCTTACTAAAACTTTCAAAAAACCATTTACGGTTAAAGTTAGAATTACTCAGACTAAAATGTCACTGTTGTCATTTGTTTAATTCTTACTTGTAGTGTGTTAGTAAGCGCTGATGTGTTTTGTTTTTTACTGCTTTCCTTAGGTGTGTATGATTGTTTGGTTGTGAAAGTTCTTCTTTATGTGGTTGAAGTGGGTATTTTTGTTACTGTGAAATGTTTTATCTTTGGTGAATCGCTCAGTGAACATGTGGTTGATGTAAAGCGCTCAAAGATATACTCGTATGGGATGGAGGCGCGCTATGTAAATTCGATCTATTATTATTATTATGCCCGACATGAAACGGTGATGGCAGCATCGAAATGTCTTGCTCACTATAATGTTGTCAATCTTTTTTTCTTCTCTTCCTCAGCCACAGATCTCAAGGAGAAAATAGACGCGTGGTTGGCGGAGAAAAGGAAATCCAGCTAAATCTGTGCAGCCTGCTGGTTGGCTTACTAGCTCTAGTGTGGCTCTCCGAGTATGTGTGTGTGTGTGCAGAGTTTGCGAGTATGAGTTTGTGTGTTTGTGTGTGCGTGCACAGAGTTTGGGTGTATATGCCTGTGGATGTCAAATGTGCATGTAGATATCAAGTCTGTGTGTGTGTGTGTGTTTGAAATATATGTGTGCGTATTTGAAATGTATGTGTGTGTGCATATGTGCTTTTCGGGTGATTGCATATGTGTATTCATGTGAGTGCATATAAAGATTTATGTTGCGCGATAATTACACGGGTGAATCTGATGGATGTGTGTGTGTGTGTGTGTGTGTGTGTGTGTGTGTGTGTGTGTGTGTGTGTGTGTGTGTGTGTGTGTGTGTGTGTGTACGTACTTGTGTGTACACTACACAGTGGGACTTTCAGAGCCAGTAGAGAACTATTAACAAGGAGCTGATGTGATTTCCCTGGGTTTTTTTTCTCAAACCCTTAAACAAAGTTGTGGTTTTTCAAAGCATGAAGCTTGCTCGGTCTCACCCTGGTTGTTGCAGCATTCCTTTTCTCCACTATATCAGCCTGGACTGGGAGTCGGAAGAAAGTCGTCGTCTGGCCAAATTAGGAGGAAGCCTGGAGGAAATGTCGTTTGAAGCTCTTAATAACTTTGTCAGATAGTGTTGTGATGCTATGAGCTGTCTCTTCTGGATGTTGCAACAGCGATGCAGTTTATTGAAGTATTTGTTGGGTATCTTTAAAAAAAAAGGTGCAGGTGGTTAATGGTGGTTAATAAACATTCTAATGTATGTAGTAGTTTGCTTCTGCTACTTCTTTTGCATTTTGGGATCTGTAGCTCTTATCTGTCTGCTTCCTGGTGAAATGGGGCTGTTGCCGCGCTCTCCTTGTAGAATGCAAAACTTGATTTGTGAGAAAGTAACGTTTTGAGATTCTTTGATGTTTAGGATATGTTGTGTGTCTGCTTGATCAAATGTGTGCCTGCTTTTATTTTTTCTGCGACTTTTCATGTCTCAAGCCCCCCCCCCCTCCATCTCCTCCGCCCACTCAAACAATCATTTTGCGGTCTACAGGACCGTATGGCAGCTTCAGAACAAAAAGTCGATGGATTGTCAGAAGAGTTGTACGTGCTCCCCAGTTTTTGGCCTACAGATGTTTCTATAGATTTCAATCGGCTGTATTCCTGTTCCCATTCTGTTCTTGCAGTTATGAGAAGGCCGGGCAGTTTCCATCATGTTGCAGTTGGCACCTCGTGTTTTGGTAGTGGAGACCGTTCCAGTTTTCTGTCTCTCTATCTCTCTCTCTCTCTCTATCTCTCTCTCTCTATCTATCTCATTCTCTCTCATTATCTCTCACTCTCTTTCTCTCTAGTTGTCCTTTGTTTGTTGGAGAAAACTTGGTGCCAGTAATCGTCTGTATGAGTTCTTCCTTTCTAAAGTTTTCTATTTAGTTTTCTATTGTATGTATGTGTCGTGTCTGTTTCTGTCCGTTTCCGTCCTTTATTATTTTTGTTTGTTTGAAAATACTCTTTTCTCTAAACGGATAGATTGTTTTTTCTTTCCGAAAAGGAATTTCACTCTTGTTTAGGGAGCAGGAAAAATAGTAATGATTGATTCTTCTAACATCTCATCCCTCCCTGGGTGGCTTGAACAGTGTGTATTCTTACTTATATAGACAGATATTTTCTAATACTTGCGGATTACCTTAGCAGTTGCGAGCGCCGTAAAACCTTATACTATACTACTACTACTACTTGCGGATTTTTATTATCAATATCCCTTTTTTGGCGAGCTCTTATCTGTCCCCGTTGTTTTATGCAAGAAAAATTTTGAAAAAACGGAAACTGAGCCCAAAAATGTGAAATTATGCGATTGTGTTAATTTTAACGAAGAATGAATGATAAAGGAAAATAATCAAAAATTATAATTATGCAAAAAATGATCAAATTTTGCTAAATTATGTGGGGTGCATAAAACCACGGGGACAGTCATATGACCTTATACTTTTGCTGTGGCGAGCTCCGTAAAACTCTTTTACTAAACTAAACTTCCCTTTGTTGGTGTTAGGTTTGTGGAGTTCTCAATCTCGGGACTACCGCATTACCCTGCATGTTGACAGAAAATCACACATCCATTACAGATTCTCCTGTAAAATTGCGACAACTGCGTTATACACTGTACTTTTAAAGATGACGGCAATGTTGCGGATACCCTGTCAACAGCTTACGTCTCCCACGTTTACAGCACTGGGCACTGGTGTTTTTAATAAAAGCTGTGACTTTGAAAGTTTTATAATGGTGGGAAGGGACTTTTGTGGAATATGTTCTGGTGGACTGTTTGATTTGTTGTGGGTGTGGGAAAGGAAAGATTTGTGCGAGTGAGATGGTTGTTGTGTCCACATGTGTTTGTGGGATAAGTGTTTGGGTCTTGGTTTCTCCTATCTGTTGGCTGGAGTGTAGGGCTGTGTTAAATTGCTTCTGGTCTCTATGTGCGTGTGTTCTTGTGTTCATTTCTGCATTTTTTTTTTTTATTGATGATCATACCAGCTCAGCGTCTGGTGTGGTATGGGCAAGATTTGACTGCAGTACCCCCCCCCATACAGCCCCTCTCCTCCCAAGAATCTACTCCACCACTTCAGTTTCAAACAGAATGGAGCGTGAAGATGAATGAACAAAATGATTAGGAGGGGGTTTGCTGTTCTATACTTCTGCTCGTAATCTCTTCGAAGGCTTGCGATTTTATCTTTTTTCCTCTAGATCACCCGCGTTTTTGTCTCACTCCTTGGAGCGAGTTATCACTTTGCATTACGTTTTAGGTTCGTGTTTTGTTTTGATTTTTTAAATAATAATTTTTGTAGGTTGTTGGTCTTGGACACCTGAGATTAAAAACTGTGGACAGGATGATCAGAAGTTTTGTCTTCTTTCCATCTTGGGGAATGCATTTCTGCCATTGTGCATATATTTGTGTGTGTGTTGTACATTTTTGCTAAGATTTTGTTCAACGTTCAACGTTTGTCTATTGATGACTGTGCTTATAGATTGTACCTGGGGATTCTGGGAAACGGAGAGAAAAAATCTGTTGCAATACTATGTGATGGCCAGCTTTTCAAAATAAATACAGTCTGGCATGCACATAGCGAGATTGGCGGGACGCAGAATTTTTTTTTCTCCAAAATTTGCCATGTACATATATTTTTAAAGATACAAAGAATATACGTGTATAAGAAAAGAATTGGGCACCTGAAAGTTTCTGCGATATATGTGTGTGTGTTTTGCTATCACTATCTCACACGTGTCTGTATGATTGCTATGTGGGTGCTAGACTGTATATGATATTTGCAATTTCCATTTTGCCCCTTTTCGGTGTGGTCAGAGCCAGGATTGTGGTTATTGGGACTGTTGTTAGGGGGGAAATTATGGCACAGGTATGAACCTAGATAGGCAGTGTAATTTTATTTTCAGGGCACTTCTGGTTTTGCCTTTTGCATTTTTTACAAATGGAGAGATGTGTATGTGTGCTCCTTTTTCGTGTCAAACATCTGTCGTCCTTATCTCTTCTCCTTCTTTTCTTTGTATGTTACTCTTTAGTAGTTACACACTCAGATTTAATCTTTGGCACCAGTATGATCTATGTTTATTGCAAGTGCCACAAAACTCTTGCTTAACTAAAACGAAGAGATGTTTTATGCATTTTTAAACCGTGTTTTAGAGAAACTTTGCTTTCTTTGGCTTAGAACGGTTGGTTGAAGTTGAGCAGTTTTCTGGCGATAGTACTATTTGTGTGTAATTGGAAGCCTGTGGATTCAGTCGCCACTTTACTGACAATAGTCCACCTTCCCTGTGGATTCAGTCACCACTTTTCTGACAATAGTCCACTCTCTGTGTGGATTCAGTCGCCACTTTACTGACAATAGTCCACCTTCCCTGTGGATTCAGTCACCACTTTTCTGACAATAGTCCACTCTCTGTGTGGATTCAGTCGCCACTTTACTGACAATAGTCCACCTTCCCTGTGGATTCAGTCACCACTTTTCTGGCAATAGTCCACTCTCGTTTGTACGTTACTGTTCTTGTTGAAGTGAAAGTCAATGATTCATGACCTGTGATGATGAGCAAAGAGAAGACGCCGTGCCATTTCAAAATCACAAGGCGATCCAGCAGAAGGTCCTCACAGACAGTGTTAGTTCATGAGTTCATGATCTCTGGTGATGTGGACTTGACCTCCCAAACAATGTTGAGTTCATGATCTCTGTTGATGTGGACTTGACCTCTCAAATAATGTTCGTTCATGACCTCTGATGACGTGGACTTGACCTCTCAAATTATGTTCGTTCATGACCTCTAATGACGTGGACTTGACCTCTCAAATTATGTTCGTTCATGACCTCTGATGAGGTGGACTTGACCACTCAAACAATGTTGGGTCATGACCTCTTTTGATGTGGACTTGACCTCTCAAACAATGTTGGGTCATGACCTGTGATGACGTGGACTTGACCTCTCAAACAATGTTGGTTCACGACCTCTAATGACGTGGACTTGACCTCTCAAACAAGCTGAGCAGGTAATTGGAGGAGGGCTCCACCGGCAGGTCCTACATCTCTCTTGTTTCTGTGTCTGTGTGTCTCTCTGTCTTTTACCTTATCCTTGCACTAAATGACCACTATTATAATTGTGTCGATGTGATTCTGCTGCTAACTCAAACAAAACAAAACAAACACTTACTTTACTTACTTGGATGGAGAATAGGCATCATTGCAGGTGGCACAATGCCATATAGCTGCTCCTCCCTCCTCTCCAGGATCCATGATGAAAGGGTCTTACCCCCGGGACGGTGCCACTGACTGTAGTGTCTTTAGGCCATTCCCAAAGGGGGGACTTTTCTCGTTCAAGCACAGTAGAATTGTAAATGGGCTGATTCATCATGTCACGCTCATAAATGTGCCTAATCTGCAACAGGGAACTGCTGCTTTTTCTTTCCTAATCCTTACTTTTGTCATTTTTCTATACTTCTTTTGTATGTTTGTCACTCTCTTGTGACTTGCTATTTCCGGGGTGCCTTGATAGTCGAAGCAGACCTTGTTTGTGCTGTTGAAGCTAGAGAGGTGAGCAGAGTAAGTCTGATTCCCTGTAAAGGCTTCTCTGTTGACACCCACCCCTTGGCGCTCATATGACTTTATGCAGTTGCGAGCGCCGTAAATTGAAAACCCTCTACATGTACTAAAACGAAAGGGCCTGCCTGGTGATGGTGATGGTGTCAGTTATCAGCTGATAAACAAAAACAAAAAACACAAAAGCAAAACAGCGTCAGTGGCATGACCTCTGCTGATGACGTGGACTCCTCTCCCCCCCCCACCCCCTCCCCCCGTCCCCCCAACAACACAGCTGAGGAGCACAGGCCTGGTTGGTTACGATGACCCGAGGGCCGACCGGTCTTACTGTCGAGAATCAACCGGTCCTATTGTCGAGGGTCGACGGGGCCGACTCGTCGTCGCTACTGTCTTGACTTGTTGTTGTCGTGAAGTATCTGTTTTGATTTTTATGACGATGAAGAGCACAGAGAGGAAACACATTGTATATTGTATAGTGCGTCGTTTGTGCATCATGTGGCAGCCATGTGTATATGTATGTACGTATGTGTGTGTTTGTTTGTGTGTGTACCCTTTGACATATTTCAAACAAATTAAAAGTTGACAGTGTCCATTCTGTAACTCGGAGGTCCTTTTGTCTTTTTATTTAACATATGCTCGTCGTTTACTGTGTGCGTGTGTGGTAGCCTATCCGTTTGAAATGTTTTGAGCTTCGAAGAGTGTGCTCTTCGCCAGGGCCACCGCCTCTCTTGGGTAGCGGGTGAGGCAGTCCAACCTCCCTGAATCCTCCCCAAAGAGATGCCACCGCCGGACCTCCGTGGCGGGGCATCTATGCTGCCAGTGCTCCAAATCTTGGGGCTCCTTTCTGCACAATGGACAGATTGGGTCCGATGTTTTGTTTATACTATTTTTGTAGGCCCGCTGCCCAGAGAAGTGACCGGTCCTGATTTTTGCCAGTATGGACTGGTCATTTACTTTGTTGTTAGTGTTACCTTTTGTAATGTAAGTGGTCATATTTTTCCTCCTTTTTCTCATGTGAGTGTGAGGAAATTTGTGTAAAAGTCCGACGTTGTGTACTTGAGAAAGGCACCTTACTGACTGAGGGTGATTAGAGATAGTGTTAGAGTGCGCCACTGGTAGGTCCTACTTCTGTACTTTCTCCGTGCTGTTTCTCTCTCTGTCTGACATACTTTCTGTCAGCACTAAATGACCATTGTTGTGTCGATGTGCTTCTCTTTACTCATTCAAAACAAAAGAAATCGTGTGAAGGTTTAACTTTTTTTCAGTTGATATCATGCTGAGCTACAGAGTGGATGGCTCTGGTTCGAATTCCCTTACGTTACTGCTGTTTCTGAACTTGGATTGTTTAAATTTTAAAAAAATTTAGGTTCTCCACTGTGGGTGATTGGTGGGTGCTGCGGTGCGGTTTGCTCCTTCTTTCCTATCAAATATCTATCGTCCTTATCTCCCCTCTTTCTTTTTTGTTGGTTACTCTCTTGTA
>NW_004797461.1:1020804-1022785 GCF_000002075.1 Aplysia californica | reverse complement strand
GATGGCTGGTAGGTGCTCTTGTGTGGTTTGCTCTACTTCTTGATGATATGCTATAGACATAGAGAAAGATTTTGTTAGTGTCTGAGCTGTTAACCAATCGGCAGCCTGCACTGTATGTTTCTCGGGAAACCGAGAACGTCATTCAACTCTGAGTGTTCTAGGTTCGGAGGTTCGAGCCTCAGCTCAGTCTGACGTTGTGTCCTTGGGAAAGGCACCTTACTACTGACTTTACACGAATTTCCAGCTTGGCTAGGTCCTTTTGGAGACAGACGTTAAACTCGGAGGTCCCGCCTCTTAAAATAACCTAACAGTGTGCATAGGGGCGTTAAACATATTATACATGGGTGGTTGGCCGGTGCTCTGGTGTGGTTTGCTCATTCTTTCCTAACAAACATGTCGTCCTTATCTCCCCTCCTTTTCTGTGTTTGTTACTCTCTTGTGACACATAATCTATTCTTCGACACTTACGAACTTATTCTGTTGCAAGTGCCGTAAAACTCTTACTAAAACTAAAGTACCCATATCATTTTTTGTTGTTGAGTGTTCTAGGATCTTCTGGGGTAGAAATAATTTATAAATGATTGTAATGTCAAGTGAATCTGATTGTAAAGCTTGCTGTTGAGTGGGACATGTGCAAAACAAACGCGTCTTGCGTCTGGGCTTGTTGTTATGTCCCCGTCGTTTTATACACGACAAATTCTGAAATTATACAAACTGAGCCCCAAAAATGTGAAATTATTCGATTCTGTTAATTTGAAAAAAGAATGGTAAAGGAAAATAATCGGAAATTATGCGAAAAACTATCAAATTATGCTAAATTATACGAGGCGCATAAAACCACTGGGAAAGATTGTTGAACTCACACGCACAAAGTCACGCCTGGGAATATCGCCAGTCTTCTATTTTGTCTGCGTAGTTTATACTGTCGGCACAGGATGTAGATATTTTACCCCCTGGGGCGGTGCCATTGACTGAAGTGTATTTAGGCCATTCCCAAAGAGGGGAGATTTCTTGTTCTAGTGCACTGTACAATTGTAAATAGGCTGATCTAACAATGTCATCCTCATAACTGTGCCTGAACTACAACAGGAAACTGCTCCTTTTTTTCTTTCCTATTCCTTACTATCGTCATTTTCCTCGACTTCTTTTGTATGTTGTCACACTCTTGTGACCTGCTATTTCCGGGGTGCCTTGATAGTCGAAGCAGACTTTGTGCTGTTTAAGCTAGAGAGGTGAGCAGAGTAAGTCTGATTCCCTGTAAGGACTTTTCTGTTGACATCCACCCCTTTGGCGCTCATATGACCTAATGCAGTTGTGAGCGCCGTAAAACCTCTACTAAAAAAATGTAGATATTTTTTTTCTTATCGTACTTGATTTTTGTATTCAACCTCAAACCGACTAGTATTAAATTCATGGTAAACTTGACGCTGAAAACAAATTTGAAGTTGAAGACGCCACGATAATTTCTTGTTTAACCCCCCCAAACGACCCCATTGTACCCTTGGTGGATGGAAAAGTAATATTTCGCGTTTCGCTTCCTGTCATATCATCAAGCTTTTTCACATACAATTCTTGGAATATCTTTATGACGTCTCTGAGTAATCTTACGATGTCGATAGAGCAGATAGAACGTAATTTGGCTTTTGATCTCATACTCATAGTCTCAGTCAACTCAGTGACTCAAAATGTCCAAAAATGTCAGATAGTACTATTACTAATGAGTACTACCATTGCCAGTTTTACTTTTCTTATCACGTTGAATTTTATTGAGAGTAGTATATAATTTAATTTTTATGTTTGCATGTTGTTGTTTTTTTTTACCGTCCTGTACAGCCAAGAAAAGTTACCCTCTGGGAGTGGTATCTTATCTTATTTTAATAAGATTTGGTTATATAGTTATAGCGGATATGACGTCGGTCCTGGCCCTCCTGTTATAGCCGAGGCCCACTGTTTATCGTCCATGTTTGATTTATCCCCCCCC
>NW_004797461.1:1013080-1016238 GCF_000002075.1 Aplysia californica | reverse complement strand
GGCCCAACCATCTCAATCTTTTTAAACACAAGATAGTTGTCATGCTCTGGAGGTTTGCCCGTGCAAACACTTCAACATTAAAGTAACCTTGTCACGCCACGAAATGCCTAAGCTCTTGCGGCAGCATCTGAGATGGAAAATGTCGAGGTGCTTTTCTTGTCTGCCATACAAAGTCGATGTTTCAGATCCATAAAGGAGTGTGCTGAGGACACATGCTTCGTAAATCTTGATCTTTATTTTGATGGTTAATCTTTTGTTTTCCCATGCTCGTTTTGTTAGCCTTCCAAAAGTTGTTGCTGCTTTCCCGATCCTGATGTGGATCTCATAATCAAGTGATGTTGTAGAGCTGATGGTAGACCCCAGGTAACAGAACTAGTCCACTGTCTCAAGTTCCTTGTCGTTCAGCCATATATGGCTCTGCTCTGCACCTTCTTGAGAAAGGATGGCTGTTTTCTTAACACTGAAGACCAAGCTAAAGACTTTGCATGCTTGTGATAAGCGGTCCATCATAGTTTGTAGCGTTGATTCACTGTGAGCAACAAGAGCAACATCATCGGCGAAGAGAAGGTCTCGTACTGTTGTTTTGTTGATCTTGGTCTTGGCCTGGAGCCGAGCAAGATTGAAGAGCGACCCATCAGTTCTCCAGTGGAGGAAGAAATCCCCTGGTGACTCTTTGAATACGTGTTGCTGTAAGACTGTGAAATATACGCTGAAAAGGGTTGGCGCTAAGACACAGCCTTGCTTTACTCCGCTATTGATGTTGAAACTGTTTGATGTTGAACCGTCAAACTGAATGGTAGCCTTCATATCTTCGTGGAATGAGATGATGAACTGTAGCAGTATTGGGTTACAGTCAATTTTTTTCAAGCACCATGTACAGTCCTGATCTTCTGACTGTATCGACAGCCTTTGTTAGATCGATGAACGCAGTATGTAATGGCAGTTGCTGCTCCTTGCATTTTTCTTGTAGCTGACGAAGAGAAAAGATCATGTCCATTGTTGAATGGTTTGATCTGAAATCGCACTGGCTCTCTGGTAGGACTCTTTCTGCTAGTTTCTGAAGTCGCTTCTGGATTATCCTAGCTATTAAAGCTTTTCCAGTGATGATTAGCAGAGAGATACCTCTGTAGTTGTTGCAATCTCCTTTGTTACCTTTGCTTTTGTAGAGTGTGGCGATTTTGGCACCTCTAAGGTTATGTGTAATTTCTGCTTTAAGCAAACAAATTGTTAGTATCTTGTAGAGATATGGGAGGAGGGTCTCTTTGTTCTCTTTCAGCACTTCAGCGGGTATGTTGTCATTTCCTGCTGCTTTTCTACAAGCGAGTTCATCGATTGCAGAAGAGAGTTCTTCTGTTGGTGTTGTGTCAAGTTCTGACATTTCGGAGAGCTGAGGAATGGCCTCGTGTAGTTTCTATCAATATGTCGCTCCTTCGAGTATAAGTCTGACTAATGTTACCCCCACCTTTCCATTTGTTTCTTCTTGTCTGTCAGCTGTTTCCCTGTCGCAGACTTTGGAGGTGCCACTTTGTTCGCTCTTGGTCCAATAGCAACTCTGATGTTTTCATACATTCTCCTGATATTACCTGTATCGCTGGCCTGTTGGATTTCTGAGAATAATTTCTCCCAGTACTGACTGGCGCACTTTCTGGTTTCTCTTTGAAGGTTAGATTTAGCAGCACGTAGTTGTTGCTTTGTACTCTCTATTGGATTTGTGTTGTGTTCTATCAGGATCTCACGGTTTTTCTCGAGTAGTGGTGCTAGTGTTGATGCACTGGCTTTAATCCAATCCACCCCGCAAGGTCTTTCTATTCCAAAGGTAATTGACGAAAAATTGTAAATTGTTGATTTCATGCTATTCCACATGTTGTCTGGTGATGAGCTATCTAGATGTTGGAGCTGTTCTTTGACATGTTCTTGAAATTTTGACTTTAAATTTGGGTCTTTGGTACTTCTTATGTTGATCTTAGGTTTCTTTTGTTTTTCAGCTCTTGGTGTTTTCTTTGTGACTATCTTTGCCTTAGTTATAACTAAAAGGTGATCTGTGTTGCAGTCTGCACTGTAAAAGGATCTTGTTAGCTTTACCGTGTTGCAACCTTTCTTTCTGGCGATGATGAAATCGATTTGGTGCCAATGGCCTGATCTTTGATGGCACCAAGAAACCCTGTGTCTATCCTTGCCACTGTGGAAGGTGTTATCGATGCAAAGTTTGTCATTTGTGCAGAATTTTAAGAGTCTCTGACCTTTCTCATTGATTTTTCCCAGCCCAAAAGGTCCAAGGCAGGTGGGCCGTAATGTGTTTTCAGTACCTACTCATACATTGAAGTCGCCCATGAGAAACAGTTGGTCTGCTTTTGGGACGTTGTTGATTGCATCCTGAAGTTCCTCGAAAAACTGGTCTTTTTTCTCATTTTCTGTTGTTAGGGTTGGGGCGTAGGCGCTGATGAAGTGAGCCTTTCCAGTTTTGATTTCCATGACAGTGATACGTTCAGATATACCATGTGGGGTGCTGATCCTGTTCAGGATTCTGTTGTGAACTGCAAAGCCCACACCATGGATTCTCCTCTCGTCTTCCCCAAGACCCTTCCTGAATAATGTGTAGTTTTTTTCCCCTGATTGTACAAGAGTTAGCAAGTCTTGTCTCTTGCAGGGCAGTGATGTCTACTGAGTCGTGTAAGCTCCCTGTCTATGACTGCTGTCTTTTTTATGTCGTCTGTTTTCTCCAGATTGATAGTGTCCAGTCCGGTTGCCATTGTTCTTACTTTCCAGGTCCCCAGTTTTCATGGGGTTAGTTTTACTCTTTTTTGCCTGGTGCTGGGTTTAACGCCTGGCTTTCGGTTTTTGTCCTAGCCCCATACACCCATAGAAGCAAACATACGTGGCGGATCAGCACCTTGCTGACTGGGGGCTGCCCAGTTTGAGACGGGCGGTAGCTGATCAGTGCGATGGAATAGTCACTCTCACTCTCATCGTCAAAGGTGACCCGTGGCGACATCCTGTTTCGCCAAATAAGGATGTCTTATAACCCGTAAACTGCTACCTCTTGTGTTTTCCCTTGTTTATCACAACAAGGATGAAGTGTTTTCTCCATAGTCACATAGATGCTGCTGTAGTTGTGGTTGAGCTGTGGGTCTGATCCGCTGTATTTGCTCTTTTGCAGC
>NW_004797461.1:1011651-1012980 GCF_000002075.1 Aplysia californica | reverse complement strand
CTCCCAAAAATATTGAAATCTTGACTGAGCTAAACGCCTGGGCCTGACTGTATGGAGAACGTGTCTTGCCCAGTTTGCCTGACCCCCTCTCGACTTCGTTGATTTAGTCCAAAGGAGCGACGAGGTCAATACATTTGGAACCAGTAGAGGCGCAGGGGCTGCCAGGAGATAGTTCCAATCGTTCCTCCCTGTCGACTGCCTTAGGGGCCCTCCCTCCGGATTTGTTTAGGGTTTACTCACTTAGCCTTTCATACTCCCGTATGCATCTACAAGGCAGAATGAACAACTGCAGGTAGTACCATCTGTCATGGTAGCTGAGATTGCAGGTTCGAGGATTCGAGCCTCAGCTCCACCAGCTTAAATTGATGTACTTCATAAATGTTCTTTACCCCATCAGCTTAAATTGATGTATTTCATAAATGTTCATAACTCCATCTGCTTAATTAAGGTGATGTTCTTTATAAATGTTTTTATTATTTTTTTTATTCCATCTGCTTAAATTGATGTACTTCATAAATGTTCTTTACTCCATCAGATTAATTAAGGTGATGTTCTTTATAAATGTTTTTTAAAAAATTCCATCAGCTTAAATTGATATACTTCATAAATGTTCTTTACTCCATCAGATTAATTAAGGTGATGTTCTTTATAAATGTTTTAAAAAAAATTCCATCAGCTTAAATTGATGTACTTCATAAATGTTCTTTATTCCATCTGCTTTATTAAGGTGATGTGTTTCATAAATGTTCTTTATTCCATTTGCTTAATTAAGGTGATGTTCTTCATAAATGTTCTTTATTCCATCTGCTTGATTAAGGTGATGTTCTTCATCCACGGCGGAGCCTTCCTCCTGGGTAGTGGAGAAGAAAACTCTCCCTCCCGACTGGTCACCGACTATGACGTCATTGTGGTGGTCACTCAGTACCGAGTGTCGTCATTCGGCTTTGCTAGCACGGGGAGCAGCGTACTACCAGGTACTGGAGGATTGTTGTGATCTCACCACTCTGTCTTCTTACCTGTCCCCGTAGTTTTATGCAAGAAAAATTCTGGAATTATGCAAACTGAGCCGAAAAAATGTGAAATTATGCGATGCTGTTAATTTTAACAGCGAATGATAAAGGGAAATAATCTGAAATTATGCGCACAAAAAAAGATCAAATTTTGCTAAATTATGAGGGTGCATAAAACCACGGGGACAGTCTTACCCTGATTTTTGTGGTAGCACAGGGAGACAGGCATACACACACACACACACACGACCACTCATATGCACACACAAACACACACACACACAGACACACAGACACACACATACTTGCACGCATACGC
>NW_004797461.1:990164-1007762 GCF_000002075.1 Aplysia californica | reverse complement strand
TTTCGGTCGCTACCCGGACTCGAACCCGGGACCTTTAAATGAGAGGCCAACACCTTAACCTCCAGACCACGAGAGCCCCCCGATATGAGTAGTAGGCTTCGGTCGCCACCTGGACAAAATTCTACATTTCTACCAAACTGAAAAGGTTTAATGTGTCCCGCGCGCTCATATGATCTTACACAGGTGGGAGCATTGTACTGTAAAACACCAAAACATTCCCCCTCACTCCCCCTTATCTCCTTTCTTCTTCATTTCCCCTCCCCATCCCTCGCCCACCCTCCACCCCCCAGCTCCCCTCGTCTCTGCTTAACGACAAGAAGTACCTGGAGGCAAACGGAGTCCTAGATCGTTCTTACATCGTGGGCGTCAACAACGGTGAAGGCATTGGCTTCTTCCGAGGCACTATCTTCCGTGCAGGTGATGGTTTTTGCTGTCGTTGTCATCATCATCATCATCATCATCATCATCATCATCATCATCATCATCATCATCATCATCATAATCATCATCATTATTAGATAAGCAGAGTAGGAGGGAGAGTCTTGTTTGAATTTCAGACAAAATAACATAATGTAAAATGTGTTTAAAACAATTTGTTTAATAGCTCAACGTTTCGCAGGGTTGAGACTTGTAGAATTTCCAAGAAAATTTTATGATGTAGCTTCTACGTTTCGCCCTTCACGGGCTTCATCAGAAACACACAGAAAATAAAGTTAGATTTAATGACTACAATAGCTATAGTAACCAAAGTGCGCGCATCTACGTAGCAATGCTAAAAAAAGGTGCGATAAACACAAATCAGAAACATAGAGAAAGGGGAATGCTATGGCTGAAAGTGGTAAGGGTATAGTTTATTACGTTTATTATGTATTGTCAAATCATATTAATAGAAATGTAAAGGTAAGTTGACTTTATATATCTACATGTGGAAAGGAACTTTTAAAAACTGTAAATCCCCCACAGGTAGGAAACTCTTTGTCCGCTCGGATCGAGCTCAATGCGAAGGTAGAAAAGAACAAGTCAGTTCAGTCTATATTTCTTCCACTACGTTGTGAAGGCAAATCTCCGTATTTGTCCACATCTGACATAGATGGACAAACTATCTTAATTATCCTTGACACTATGGTAGAAATAATATTAGTAATATTATCTAAAAAGCTAAGGGGGAGAGAGAGAGAGAGAGAGAGAGAGAGAGAGAGAGAGAGAGAGAGAGAGAGAGAGAGAGAGAGAGAGAGAGAGAGAATGACAGAGAGAGAGAGAATGACAGAGAGAGAGAGAGACACAGAGAGAGAGGGAGAGAGAGAAAGAGGGAGAAAGAGAGAGAGAGACACACACACACACACACACACATACATACACACATACACACACACACACACACATACACACTTGTAAGGGAACCAAGCGTGTGGAGGTTATGAATACAACGGAAAGGCAGGACCGATGGGGAGGTGGAGAGGGGGGAGGGGTACTGGGATACAAGGGGTGATTAGTACCCTACGTGGTAAATTTTTTAGGTCCCTGAAATGTGTCTCGTCGATGTTAAGGCCAGTGAGAATTTGATGAGACCCCAAGTTCCAGATCTTCAGTGATTCTCTTTGATTTTTTTCTTTGGTAGGATTTCGAACTTTTTCAATACCCTGAAGCTGCAGATTGGAGGCTTCATTATTGTGTCCAGGGCTGTTGAAAAGTTGGGCGACTGGTTTTTCTGTACTGAATACCTATGGTTATTAAACCTAGCTCTAAGTGTGGGGAAGGGGGCTCTCGTGGCCTAGAGGTTAAGGTGTTGGCCTCTCATTCAAAGGTCCCGGATTCGAATCCGGGTAGCGACCGAAAAATTTTCTTCTCTAAAATTGTCTCCTTTCACCTTCTTTCCTGCTCTCTAGCAGTGTTCTGTTGTCTGCTTTCATTTCCACTTTCTGCCCCCACCCCCTCACTCCCTTTGCCCCCTCCACTGGGCTCCTGGCTCTTTCTGCAGCCTTTCCACTGCTACTCCTTGGCTCCTCCTTACTGCTGTCTTTCAGCCACACCCCTGATCTTCTGGTAGGAAAGATCTACACCTAGCCTTCTCGGACAAGGGCGAAAAATCTCGGAGGGCCCGTGAGCAAGTTGCGCACGTTAAAGATCCATTGGTGGTCTAAAATCGATAAGAGTAGGCTTCGGCCGCCACCCGGGCAAAATTCAAAATTTCCTACCAACTGGAAATATTAAGTGTGTCCCGCGCGCTCATATGACCTTATGCAGTTGCGAGCGCCGTAAAACACTATACAAAACCAACCATACGTGTGGGGATAGTTTGACCTACATATTGGGCTGGGCAGACTTTACATGAGATGAGGTAAATTACATTAAATTGGTTTCACAGGTGATGTCGTGAGAAACTTTTCTTTTAAAGTGAGGGCCTTCTACAATGTTGGTCCCTTTCATGTAAGCACATGTTTTGCATCTAGCTTTTTGACTAGGATAATTTTGAGGCGGGGTATATGGGCTTCATGCTACATCATCATCATCATCATCATCATCATCATCATCATCGTCATCGTCATCATCATCATCATCATCATCATCATCATCATCATCATCATCATCATCATCGTCATCATCATCATCATCATCATCATCGTTATCATCATCATCATCATCATTGTAAGTAGATTTTTCAAATTCAATACAGGTTCAACGTTTCGCCCTGTAAAAGGCTTCGCCAGGAACACAATACACAAAAAATCGGGAATATTTTTTCCACCCAAAGCGAGACAAATTATCAAGATCATCATTTAAGCTGGTACCGATAACTCCATATTCCCAAAAATTGATGAGCGCCTGATTCCACCGATTGTAGTTTAAATATTTATTGAATGACGTTATGGACAAACGGTATTGAACATTCTCTAGAATATTTTCTTAGATTTAATTGAGAATTTAAAAATATACCAATAGATAATATGCTTCATTTTTGTGCAGAAGTCTATTCTCAATAAGAGTCAACATACTTGTATAATATTATGGCCTTGTTTAGATCTAGCAAAATGAACATGTTGTAACCCTCCAGGGCGGTGCTACTGAATGAAGTGTCTTTAGGCTGTTGCCAAAAGGGGGTTGGGGGGGGGGGGGGCATTAACATCTCTAGTTCTTATGCATATTAGAATCAGGGGCGAAGGCTGACTTGTTTGACAGGGTAATCAAAATGAGATGGGACCAGATAGGGCGTGGAGATATCACACTCACACAAGTCACAAGAATCTTACTGGCACTGGAGGCGGCAACTCTGAGTTGTGAATGAAAACAAATCCTGAATTCATGTTGTATGCACATTCAACCGTTAAAATAATCGGGAAAGTATTTCATTAAATATAAAAATTTATTCCAACTAACCGTAAATTTAACTTTAGATTTGAACACACGAACACCAAGGTAAGAAGCGCAGATGTCAGTACTACAATGGCATGTTATACCAGACAGCCGAAACACTTTGGTAGAGCATGCCAATTATTAATTTTTTATTTCACATTTGGCTGTTTTTTGTCTACTTTTTCGCGGCCAGGAGCCGGTGTCATAATCGAGGTCACGATCTGATTATAGGACGTTAAAAAGTCGAGGAAAAAAGAACAAGCACTTGCAGCAGTCAAGATATTATTAGGAGTTAGTCCCCCTCACATCTGTGAGGTAGACTCGACCTGTGTAATAGTTAGCTGACATAATCAGCGTGTGGGGCTGCTTATAACTGTGGCTCGAAAGGGGTGAACATGATATATGTGGCAATGAAACAGTTTTGACTGCTATGCACATGTTCCCTTCAACTCTATTGGTAGACTCTTCCAGCCTCACTTTAAGCTTACTTAAGCAAAGCTTGTGGCTGCTTATGGAATGGCCCGATAGGGGCGAACAGGCTATTTCTGTGGCAATGCAACGGTTTTGAATGTCCGGCATAGTCTATTGTTCATTGGTGATTATGAACGTCTTTTTACATTTAATTTATGAGGTTTACGTCTATGGGTGAATTTGACTGCGACAATGTTTCAAAATTAGAAAGGGAAGCAGTGATTATTTCATTATATAGACACTTCGCCTCTGGTTAGAATTGTAATTGTAAATGGGCTGATTCATCAATGTCATGCTCATAACTGTGCCTGAACTTCAACAGGGAACTGCTGCTTTTTCTTTCCTAATCCTTATTCGTCATTTTTCCTCTACTTCTTACTTTTTGTATGTTTATCACTCTTGTGACCCGCTATTTCCGGGGTGCCTTGATAGTCGAAGCAGACTTTGTGCTGTTGAAGCTAGAGAGGTGAGCAGAGTAAGTCTGATTCCCAATAAGGACTTCTCTGTTGACATCCACCCCTTGGCGCTCATATGACCTTATCAGTTGCGAGCGCAGTGGAAATTCTGCTAAAACTAAAAAAAAAGGAACATGTTGTCTCTCACTACTAACATACATGTAGTAAACGTAACAGCACTGAAAGGATTAAAATTAAAACAAGCAAATTAAACAAACACCCAAACAAATAAACGTGCTGAATAAACGGAGTCTCTCTCTTTCTCTGTTTCACTTTCCTTCTCTCTCTGTCTCTCTCGCTCTATCCCTGTCTCTCTCCCTCTATCTCTCTCGCCCACTCTCTCTGTGTGTCTCTCTCTATGTCTGTCTCTCTGTCTCCCCCCAATCTCTCTCTCTCTCTCTCCCTCTCTCTCACTGCCTGTTCCTCCTCACTCCCCCTCCCCCCCAGGCTCCCTGGAAGCGGCATTGAAGATCGACAACATCAGCTCCTACATCAGCTCCTCCATTGACGCCGTCTCCCCCTACTTCCCAAGCCAGGCCGTGCTGGACATTGTGACGTACGAGTATGCCTACCCCCTGGGCACACAGGGGACGGCTGACGTCCAGGTGAGGACCCACTGACCACCGCCTCGTCACGCTTAGCCTTAAGCTTAAATTGCCCTTTTTAACTTGTTCGTTCCTCTGAAAAATGGTGAATTATGGTAAAGGTTTATACAATTAACGACCCTATCAACGCATTAGATTATTTAAGAGGCGGGACCTCCGAGTTTAACTTCTTCTATCTCCGAAAGGACTGAGCCAAATGGGAAATTCGTTTACAGTGCCTTTCCCAAGGACACGATGTCGGACCGAGCTGAGGCTCGAACCCCCAGGCCCGAAATCTCACGATTTACGAGTCCGGGGTAGCCTAACCACTGGGCTACTGACGCCACCTTTCTTCCTTTGATATCCTTAGGATGTCGAGGGGAGGTGCAGGTTTCGGTCATACTCTGTGCTAAATGTGTGGCGTCTGTGGCTATCCCGAAAATTTTTGTTTTGAGAAAATCGAAGGTGAAGTTTTTGCCCCATGTTTAGCTTCTTTAAAAGACAAGGAGAGTATTCTCTATAACCAAACAAATATACACACTAATGAAACCAAACTTCTCCTATAGGTAGAGCAATGCCCACTTTTGGTGTAGGTCAAGATTTCTGAAACCCACCGAAATCTGGGTTAGCCCGCTTGTCTTTAAAATTAAAAGCGACCATATTATGCCAAGCCTTTTCAAATACAATTCTTTGAACACCTTGATAACGACTCCGAATATTCTTACGTTTGATAGAGCATTTGCTTTCTGACCTCGTGGTCTTAGTACATATAACTCAAACCGGCCCCAAAATATGTCAGATAGAACATTGTAATTCTGAGATAGCGAACTGTGTTGTGAATGTGATGTGACAGTGAATCCTTAACTTACTTATACATGTATAGATCTATATTATGTTCCTTTAGTAAGTAAGTAAGTAAGTTAGTGAGTGAGTGAGTGAGTGAGTGAGTGAGTGAGTGAGTGAGTGAGTGAGTGAGTGAGTGAGTAAATAAATAAAAGTAAGTAAGAAAGCAAGCAAGCAAACAACTGCAAGCGAGCAAGTAAGTAAGTAACAGTAAGTAAGTTCGTAAGTAAAAGTAATTAAGTGAGTTAGTACATGTAAGTAAGCAAGCAAGCAAGTAAGTAAGTAAGTAAGTAAGCAAGAAAGCAAGAAAGCAAGTAAGTAAGTAAGTAAGTAAGTAAGTAAGTAAGTAAGTAAGTAAGTAAGTAAGTCAGTAAGTAAGTAAGTAAAAGTAAGTTAGTAAGTAAAAGTAAGTTAGTTAGTAAGTAAGTAAGCAAGCAAGCAAGTAAGTAAGTTTCTTTAAAACTCTCTTCTAGTTGAAGAAATGCGCTACTTCTGAGAACCTCCCTTCTCCCCCCTCCCCTCTCTCCACGCGCAGGGTATGGTGGACCTTCAGACAGACACCATGTTCCTGGTACCGGCTGTCCAGTTTGCCCGGCTCCTGCTCCAGGCCTCTGACCGCACCGACGTTTTCCTCTATCTGTTTGACCACTATCCTAAGGTAAGTTTTAGTAAGTGTTTTACGGCACTTACAATACAATAAGGTCTTAAAAGGGTTTTTTTTGGGGGGGAGGGGGGGGGGGTAAATTAATAAGATGAATATTTGGAATAATTTTCTTTAGTCAGAACACAACGTTTCATGTTACTGTTGTATGTTGTACTGTATTGTAAAGCGCTCAGAGCCTGTGTACTTTATTCGGGGTTGAGCGCTATATAAATGTCATTTATTATTATTATTATTATTTAGTAGAGGTTTTACGGCGCTCGCAACTGCATAAGGTCATATGAGCGCCAGGTCATAATATAAGTGTCGAAGATTAGAAGTGTAACAAGAGAGTAACAAACACAAAAAAAAGAAAGAGGGGAGATACAGACGATAGACTTTTGAAAAGCTTGATAGGAAAGAAGAAGAAGCAAACCACACCAGACTCTTTCTGCAGCCTTTCTACTGCTACACTGGCTCTTTCTCACTGCTGTCTTACTTTCAGTCACACCCCTGATCTTATTGTTGGTAAGATATAACACCTTCTCGACTAAGGGCAAAAAATCTTGGAGGTCTCGTGTGCAAGTTGCGCACGTTAAAAAGATCCCTTCGTGATCCAAAATCGATTTACATATATGTAGTTTAAGACTAAGAGTAAATTCTAAAAACTGAAAATGTTTAATGTGTCCCTCACACTCATACATGTATTATATTATGATGACCTTATACTATACAGATGCGAGGCTCGTGACTACCCCCCCCAAAAAAAAAATAATAAAAAATTAAAAAATAAATAAAAAATAAAAAATAGATTAAACAAATATATATATTATACTTGTATATATCTGTGTCGCAGCTGAGAGACCCCAGCTCTCCATTCAAGGGCACGAACCACGCTCTGGAGATGGTCTACCTCTTGGACAAGTCCCCCATCTTCGTCAGCAGCGGTATGTTGGACTACACGGCCATAGACGAGCCCAGCGAGGAGCCAGTCTTTGACGTCTTCGCCGGAGCTCTCAGCACGTTCGCCAAGACAGGCGATCCCAGCAGGGTCAGACCGAACGGTCAAACCGTTTCATGGCCTCGTTATGACCGGGAGCAAGAGTACTACCTGGCTATAGCAGGCGATCCCCAGACGAGGACACGACTTGCCGCCAAAAGGGTCGCTTTGTGGACTGAGTTTCTGCCCACTATGAAAAAGTAGCTTCAGTTGGATGAGGGAGGACTTCTTCTGATCTCATTTTTACTTTAAAACTTCTTCATCAGTAAAAGCGGGGGCCAACTGACGCTAAGAACAAACATTATTAATCTGTGAATTTTAGAAAAAGCATCTCCTAAGCCATCAGTACTTCTTCGGTCTCTTCTTTTACATCTTGAAATAAATTCTACCACTCACCACCTCATATTTTTTAACTTTGTAATGAACATCAAACTTTGTGGTATTATTTTTTTTATATAAATTAAAAACTCAAAAACTGTATCTCGTCTCACATGTATGTACATACATCGTGTATCAAATAATCCAAACTGGCTGTCTGAGGAATTGGATTTTTTAATAATTAAAATTTTTGTTTGTCTTTGTCAGAGAAAAAGATGGACTTAATTGAAATTGTTATAGAAATAAAGTTGATGAAAAAGCAAGACGGGCAGACTGAGTGAGACAGATAGATACAGGTACAAAAAAGGAAATGAAATAAAGAAGTTGAGCCTATCACTATCATCAGTACTGATACATTTAGCAACACTTTCCAACCATTGCGGGAGCAAATGAGTTGATGAGGCAGGCCTACTCAGAGACAATCAAGTACATGATTGTATTATTATAATCTTGCTGAAGTTTAAAACTCGACTTAGATCAGATGTAATGACTTTTTTTAGTAATATGGATCATTTAGCATTTAGAGCAAACAGCCCCCTGTCAGATTACTGGGCTGAGAGAAAATGTGAGGTGTTATGATACACGTATTATAAATTATTTTTCGCAATTCATGAATGACGCATGGAGATATCCGCTGATAACCAACACAAGGATAAAACTTGAGCGTTTTCAGCTAATGCCATTTTCTTCAACTATGTCTTTTATAATATAATATAGTGGCGTCGGTGGCCTAGTGGTTAGTCCGACACCTAATCTTGAGATTGTGGGTCCGGCTTTGTGTCCTTGGGAAAGGCACTTTACACGAATTTCCCATTTAGCTTGGTACTTTCAGAGATGGATGTCCAGCCTACTAAATAGCCTTACGGTGTTGACAGGGGCATTACATCTATACCATTTCACCACTTTCACCTTTTATAATTTGTACCAATAAATCAACTCAACCTTGAACTTTGAAGGATCTATTGGTGTGAACTAAAATCTGAGAAGTAACTCATTTTGTCAGCACGCCTCACAAATATTTTAGGATGAAGGCATGGAAAAATAATTGAGCCCCACTCCACCGATTCAAACGTCCAAAATCTGAGTGGATGAACAAATTAATAATAATAACCTATGACAGTATTCCACAGCCATTAGCAGAACATCATAACAAATATATCAAAAGTCTCATCGACTGGGAGTGGGTGGTTGGCGGGTGCTCTGGTGTGGTTTGGTCCTTCTTTCCTATCGAACATCTATCATCCTATTTCCCCTTCTTCTTTTTTATGTTTGTTACAGTAGTTACTCTCTTGTAACACCTCTAATCTTCTGGCGCTCATATGACCTTAAGCAGTTGTGAGCGCCGTAAAACCTCTACTAAAACTAACTAATCGACTGGGACAGAATTTTCAGAGGTAAGAAAAGAGAAACAGACTACACATAAACGTAAAAATGGTCACAGTGGTGGGGTGGGGAGTGTTTTTTTAGTTTCAGTTCAAGTTTTATGGCACTTGCAACACAATAAGGTCATAAAAGTATAAGTGCCGAAGATTAGAGGAGTTACAAGAGACAAGAGAGTAATAAACCAAAAAAAAAAGAAGGAAGAGAGATAAGGACAATAGATGTTTGATAGGAAAGAAGGAACAAACCACACTAGAGCACCTGCTAACCACTCACTGGTGGGGTGTTTCTTGAGCTATGAGAAGCACATCGACAAAATAACAAGCAGTCATTTTGCGATGGGAAATTCGGTGGAATAAACTGACTGGAACAACAGAGGAAAAGAGAAGAACATGCCAGTAGCAGGGAAGTAAAGAAGACAGGAACAATGGAAGGATTAGAAACAAGACAGCACATTATTTAAAAAATGATCATTGACATCCTCCAACTTTCACGCTGACTTACTGTAAAGAAACAACAGGCATACATAACATACATAACTCCAAGACAGTGGTAAGACACAATCTTTTTATTGTTTGGAGATGTATCAAGAAACAAAACATTCACTTTCTTCCTGCTTCATGCATCCAAAGAGTTTATCACTTGTACTTGTATAAATGGTATAAACGCTGGGCAAGTGATGACTTACGTAACCACAGCCAAGTCTGGTTACAATACACTTACATTCTACTGAAGACAGACTCACTACTACAGAGACATTCAAAGACAGGTGACGCAATAGCACTTAGGCGACAAAAAACACTGGTGAATAAAAAGACAGCCATCAACACTGTACAAAAGGAACTAGACGCCTCAAGTTATTTGTGCACTCTCGTCCCGAATTCACTCGACGGTAGCACGCATTTACAGCTTTATTTCAAACAAAGGGAAGGGCGAAATGTTTCAATTTATATATGTCCCACATTAGAGGGACTCATAGAATAAATTAATTACTAAAAGATGGTCGACGCTGGTCTGTTATCACTCGAAATTTGTCCCTTCCATGATGTTGGTGCTTTCAGAGGAGATCACGATGTTTCAGGTTGCTGTGCTGAACTCTGATGAGAAAAACAAAACGGGAGAGGTGATTACCAAATTGTTGTTGCGATATGTTTTGCTGAGATTCAGCACAGCAGCGGTCACATTTTCCCCAAGAAAGTGATCAGACCATCAGAAACGGAAAAAGAAGGACAACACACCATGCTACACAATAACAACCAACAAAATTATTACAGAATATGTTGAGGGCTGCATCTATTGGTATACTGGCCTGAACAAGACAAATCATACAAAAAGTAGAAAAAAAACATCGCAAGAGTATCACATACAGTATAATATAGATAGGCCGAAAACAGAAGACCTGAAATCACACATCTGTCGAACTGGGCCTGCAGTCACGTTTCTTTCTTCTTCTTTTTTATACTTTATCTTTGTAAGATATCCCTCGAACTACGGATCCATTAACACTTACTTTGCCATCATATTTTGGGGAAAATCCAAAGAAACTGGGTCGTAAACATCGCAAATCGGTGAGATGAGGCGCCAAAGTGTTAAACTACTGAGGCCAGTCCAGACAAATTCGAGCTATCTGTGTTACAGACTTGCAACCTCATGTACAATAAGGAGGGATATACTGTTACTATTACCTCAATTCCAAAATTGGCCCATTTATGTGGGTCTAGTGTATAACAATAAAGGAGAATTTCTGAAACGCTGAAGGGGTTCAACAAGCGTGAAATTTAATATCAATCAAGCATCAAATATATGAAAATCTTCCTCTTCGGAGAGGCCTTCAGAACTCTAGAAACGTCGGTAGTAGAAAGAACGCCACCAACCAGATGTTGTTCAAAATATCTTGTGCAAAAATCAAGAGTACCGCACTACTCTTTTTGGTAAAAATCGCTCGCGATACAGGCCAGTATAAATGACACACAGCAAGGACACTCAAGTCATAGTTATAGCATCTGCACATGCCCCATACATAAACATTCAGAGTCAAGATCTTTCTCCTTTAACTTTATTTCATAAAAATACAATACTGTTGTCATGGACAATAACCAATCTTTCTGTTCAATGAAGCAAATGGTGAAAAATTGCTGAAGATTAAGGGGCAACTGTAGTAAACAAGAGTATTCTAGGGGATCATTGCAGCTCAGGCAAGCACCAACATTATACAGAATAATAATAAAACATGCAAATTATATTCGCTAAACTAATAGCAGCCACACTAAACTGATTTTAGATTCCAACTTTTCATCTGTCTAGTCCACCAAGCAAAATGTTTGTTAATGAACTATTTAAGGCCTTCGATTGTTCATCAAAACAAAGCAAAGAACAAACATTTTTTTCTCAAAATTTCACAAAACATTATGAAACGAGCAAAAAAATAACCAGGAAAATTCATGAAACCTGTAGAGAAAACAAATTGTTACCCAACAACAAAGGGCTGGAAGAGCACCAAAGCAACAGTGCTCAACTCTTAAAGTAGAAGCAAACACACTTGTCAAGAACTTGTCATTAACAAAGGGCTGGAAGCGCACCACAGCAACAGTTGTCAACTCTCAAAGCAGAAACAGACACACTTGTCAAGAACTTGCCACTCCTGCCTTCTGACTGAACAGTCCTTATCTAACAATCCCGCCCGCACGGTGGACACTGCTGCTGCATGTGGCAGCCACCCGCAGGCCTGTAGGGAGGATACTCCACACGCCGTGGACTGGGTCGGCATGGAGGCTGGACGTAGCGCGCAGAACTGTCACAGTACTCCGACTCCTCTGCGCAGGGTCTGCCTTCCCCCATGTTGCTCATCTCTTCTCCCATGTCCCGGACTTCCTCCACACTGGAGAAAGTCATCTCTTCCCCCACCTGCAGATGAACCAGCCGGGAGCACCCCAAAACTCATACTGGAGGGGGTCTCCTCCAAATCTAGCAGTAAGGGCTTCTTCCACTTGCAGTGAAAAGTTTTGAGTCTCAGCTCTGCTAGGAAGGAAGCTGAACCCTTATTGAAGTTCCCATCTCCTCTATTCCAGCCAGCTACTATTACATGTAGGCCTACAACTACTATTCAGCAGGACGACTTCAATAAACGTAAACTTTTACAGGCTATTTGAATTTTTGTTTTTCCCAAATTTGACCATCAGTGCCAAAGTTCAGTCTGTAGTTTTTTTTTAACCTTGTCTGTTCTGTCATGAAATTTGAATAACATTAATTTAAAGCACTGTTTTTTGAGTGACATTAATTAAGTCACTATTCCATATTTCTGCTCTACTAATGTAATTCAAAAAAGTTTTCCCACAACTTAAAAACAAGAGATTACCCCTTCTCTTTCTTTTTCTCTCCTGTTTCACCTCTCAAGCATTACTGATTAATCACAAAGGTCGGGTAGTATACAGGCGAATTTCCCTTTGTCTTCCATGTTCACCAGATTGTTGGACCATAGAACAGAGTAATCATAACTTTAACTATTTTCTCATGAAGTGTACTTTCAGCAAACTATCATTATCAATATCATTACTTTCAAATAATAATTAATGCATAGCATCAATTCCCTCTTGAACCTATTTTTAAAAAAAAGTTCACCTCAACCAAGACAGAAATCATGAGAAAGACAGATGCTGTTAATGAACAAGATAATTTGGGACAACTTTGTCACCAGAACTTATCATAGACATGCTGAAAAAGAGCAATATTATGAGGGTTAACAAAGATAAAAATAAAATCAATGGGAACATCACAACACTACCTTTAAACTTGCAAGTTCTGGGGAACGACTTAGAGGCAGTCCATATTTGAATTCATAGTTGCAGCTCGCAACTCCCATGCCAAGTCCCAAACCAGCTCCTAATGTAACAGGCCATGGTTTCCCTGAAACAGAATTAGAAAGCAAAAGATATAATGGATCCAGGCCATTCTAGATTTAAATAATTCATCATTTTAAGAAATCCAATTTTCATGCACTATAATAGTGCGCAGTCATTCAATTTTTTCTAAAGAAAATAAATGCCCTTACATAGAAAGCCAAGATCTAAAACAACAATAATTTCATTTGCTCAAAGTAAACTCAAAGGATTGGTAGACTGTGTAAGGAAAGGCTGATAAATACGAAGTGATTACTTTAAGTAAGAACACACATTCTGTGTGACATGGATCTTGTCTGGAGCAAACATAGTAGCAGTCGTGTGTCTCCATCCTTCTCTTTCATTCATTTGAGTATTTTGAAATCCCCATGAGTGAGTCGTATATTGGGTTGTTAATTGCTCTGAAGTTCAGAATATTGTGCATTGGCGTCCTCGGAATTTCTTCTCTTAGATTTTTCCCCTCATTGTTGTTTCAACTCTATCTAATGTCATGGAATAATCAACGAAACATAAATACCTTTCTGCTTACCATACTGACACTATTTTTGAATACGTTCTTAAGTGTCCATTAATTCAAGTTTCATATTAACCCATAGTATAGTATAGCATGGGAAATGGGAAAGAAACTTTTTAAAGGAGGGTCTTAGCCTATTGTCTTGAGCGCATGTCGTGTGATGTGTATTGAAAACGGTATGCTACTGTGAGAGAAAAAAAAAAGAAAAAAAAAGAAAGGGAGAGTCAGTAGTCAGCCAGGTGGAATGATAAAACTGCCAATAACTCCTTCAAGGTCAACACATTTGTTGGAACTTTTAATTGTGTTAGAACATAGAATGAAGAAAGGAAAAAAACAACAACAACAAACAAACAGGGATTTGAAATCCTTTTTGTTAACATGAATGTTGTATCAAATGCTAGTAGGTTTTAAAAGTCTTCTTGTGTGTCATCATTTTTCTGTTACTTGCAGGGGCAGATGTCATCTTTTTATCTTTAGGAGCATTGTTAGATTTTATTCATCAAAGATATTTTTACAACAAAATAAGAAACAATCCACCAAATTATTCTAAAACATAAATTCAGCTGATTGACATTCTTATGATTCTGAGTCCATCAGACAGCAACCTGTCGTTAAAAAGCACAAACATAATTTAAATGAAATAAAACAACAAATTGTTAATACTTACTTTTAAACAACAATGCTGAGAAAACAATTCCAACACCAACACCACCAACTGAAAAGCAAAAAAAGAATGAAATTTAGTAAAATCCTGCATGAACCGCGAATGACAAACCCCTGTCCCGAAGATTTTATATATATTCATATTTGAAAACATAAACAATGAAACCCAAATGCGCTTTGAAAGACAAAACAAATCAAGATTGACACACATAGGATCAGGATAGGAATCATGGTCAATTTGTCTGGGTTGGGGAACATTTTGGTCTTAGGCTCGGACAGCCTAGGCCTAAAAGTAGGAGTAGTAAAGTTATTATACATTTTTTTAAAAAACATCACGTAGATGATTTTCGACCCCAAGATCGACACAATTTAGATAATTTAGGAGATCATTGGTTTCTGACCATGCTTGCCAGTACCAACCTGGGCAGAGAGGGACAGTTGTCTACCCCTGAATGCACTGTGCTTGGGAGGGCTCCTATTCCTAGGCGCGAGTATGTGAAGCTGTATAAAGTGAGAATGGGGTGCAACCATCCAATTTTTAAAGACATTTTAGCTATTATTGTCAAATTACCTCTCTTGGGGGAAGGGAGTTGGAGGCCCCAATAAATCGAGAAAACGAGACAGTTTTATAAAGGATTCCCTGATTGCTGTTGCATACAGGGGACCTGAGTGAGTGGGGAGAATTATATGACGAAAGGGTGCACATGAGTGGAGCGTGCTTTTGTTGTATCGTAGGCATTTACGCGGAGACTACAGTACAATAAAAAGACTACAATTTTTAACAAACTGGCTAGCCGCACTATTTAAGTACGGATGGCTAGCCTGCAAGTCTAGCCGTACTTACGCCTAGCCGTACTTAGGTTAGGCCCTGTAGACTAAAACCTGTTGAGTACACAGGTCTCATTAGTAACTATTTAGGTTCAAAATCATGCACTGTCACTAAGGCACCTTTTGGTTTCGTCTAAAAATACATTAGATCTAGATCTATAGATTTAGGCTAATACTTTAGGTAGGCCTATTGCACCTAAAAAATTTATTTACAGTTCAGTAGGCCTATTTTTTTGCTGTTTGTCAGTCTCGCCATCATAATTAAAAGTACAGCTAGCCTCTGCCTTTTCCAGTCCATTCATGCTGGAGTCTCCTTTCAAGGTAATTGGTTATCGAGGAAGGGTAATTTATTACTTAATTTGAACTCAAGTGCATGAACCCTCTCCTAAGGTAGGTTACACTCGAACAATGCGACTACATGCAGGGCGTAAACCGGGCAACCATTGGTTGATCATTTGACCCAAGAATACATTAAGTAGGCCTCTATTTTAGGCTACTCTACTCTTGGCGCTCTCGACGACACCCTCCTTGTCACTCTCACGGTACCCTACCTCTGCAGTGCTTTCTGCACCCCCTCCCCCTCTCTCCCAAGGTAGGGTAACAAACGAAAAAGTCCTCAATTTGTAACAGTATTACTAAATCTACAAGAGATTCTTTTTCTTCGTCTTCTTCTTACAAGTTCTCCTCCTTCTTCTTCTTCTCCTCCCTCCTTCTCCTTCTTCATCTCCTCCTCATTCTTCTTCTTCATTTCTCCTCCGCCACATTCTTTTTCTTCTTCATTTCCCCTCCTCCATCTACACCTCATCCTCCTTCTTTTTCTTCTTCTTCTATGGGCCCTCCAAACCCGCTGTGCTGTGAGAAGACGGTCAAAGGTGCGAGACCGAAACCAGGACTTCCAAGGGTACCGTAAGCCGGATACATGGGTCAAAGGTTCAGCCAATCATAGCCCAGTTTACACCCTGCGTGTAGTCGAATGTCACTCGAACTTGAGTTGTAAGCTTGAAGCTAACATTGTCAAAGTCAAATAGATCGATCTACTGCATCACCCCCAAATCCAACAACCACAGGACTGTGCAGGAGGACCACACTGATTAAATTTTTCAAAGTAGGAGGCTGTCATTGGCAACCACTGTACTTTGGGTAACTAAATTTACGATTCAATTAATAATTTCAATTAATTCAGCGTTAGTGATTTGAACACTGACTATTTGAACTTGAACATGCAACGACTGATTCAATACCGGCACTGGTATTGCATAGATTTTGGTGATTCGGGCTCCGACTCTGGGCCTGGTTGAGGAAGATGAAACACGCGAACGTGGAAGAGAGTAACGAGTTACATAATAACGCACGAACCGAATACTCTCAGATCTTGTCATATAATTCATATATTAAAACTGCTTGCTCGCACTATACTCACCAAATTTTACGAGACCATTGTACAAGCAACGGTCGATCTTTTCGCCGTAAACGTCCTCTGACCTTACTTGACCATCCATCTTTGATCTGTCTCTGTTTACTAAATAATCGTATTCGCTATAAAATCATTATAGTCGAGTTTGTTCTCTTCAATAGTCTTGCAATGGGCAAAGATTCTAGAATATCGATGTTTCATTTAGTATCGATAAAAATAAACGGCGAAAGCTCATTAAAAAGTCCGACTTCAGAATGAAACGAAATAATGAAGCGGAAAACACCGAAAATAATCGCAACGTTGAACTTTAACCTTGCATTCTTGTAAATAAAACGTCATTGCGTTCATTGCGTTCCAATAGTTCAATCAGTCAACATGGCCGATCCTAGTCAGAAGAGCACTGTGAATGGGAGCGAAGCAGTTACGTTAGAAGATGACAAACCTGCCGATGTGAAAGAATTTGAAGGTGCTACCTTACAAATTGGTCAAACTGATCAACACGTAAATGAAGCCGAGACAAACTCAAGCTCAGGTGGTTCCGGATTCTCGAGAAATCGACCAGGCAGTGTTATTGGCAGAACAAGTGTCAGGTCGACATCAAGCAAAACGTCTCTCAGACCAGGGTTTATCAAGACTGATGTTTCCGCTCGCTCATTTTATTGCTACAAGGTAAGCAAAGTCACAGTAGCGGGCAGATTAACTGGAACTGGCATATCATTAATATCAGTGATTGCTTGCTGTCAACGGGCATTCATGCTTCGCTTTACTCTGGGCCTGGGGGAGGGGGTTGAAAGGGGAAGGTACAATCATAACAATGACAATGGTATCAAAGTTTCATGTTAGGGAAATACATCATGATAACAAAAGCTGAAAGGGTCGGTAAATTTATAGAAACCCTCCCGTCTCAGAAATGGTAGCATCAATTGCCACCGAGTGACGCGGTGGCAATTGACAAAAATTGACTTTTTGTCAATTGCCACCGAGTGAAGCGGTGTCAAGTCTGAAAACAACACTGTCTTTAGCATTATACATAATGTGTGTCTAATGGGTCAATTTGTTTTCAACTAATTTCATTGGACGAGCATCTAATCTAGAGCTATGGACTATGGTAGGCCTACCAACTTGGCGTGTTTTCAATGAGACGTAGGCCTAGATCTAGGCTAGATTTAGCCTACACTTTG
>NW_004797461.1:988757-989704 GCF_000002075.1 Aplysia californica | reverse complement strand
CACCCGCCCGCCCTACTACACAGCTATTATGTACTCGCTCGTCAGGGGGAGACCCCCTGAAACACCCCTAATGGCTACAAAAGCCTTTTAAATTAAACTAAGCCTTAACTAAAAAAAAAAAAGACCTTATTCGTATATCCGACGGCATTAAAAGTGGTGAAGGAGCTGATTTCCGGTAGAAGATGTGACGCGAAACGGGAGGGCTTCTATAAAAATACCAAAGGGTCAATGGACAATCAAATTTGATGTATGTGGCAACGTAGACGTAGAGGTCACTTGATAGACTACAGTGTGCACTTGGCTAGCGCCTTTATCCTTGAATGCATTTTATATGCATTTAATTTAGGCAGTGTATACAGACCCGGTAACCGTGAACAAAGTCACGACGTATACAAACCCCCAGGGGTAATCTTTTGTGATGTCGGAAAGTTTCAGCGCCCTCTTGGCTCAGGGTAGACCTAGTAGGTTCTTCTAGATCTATGGCCTAGGTCTAGATACAGACAGACATAAATCATTGATCTATTGATCTAGTTTCGAGACTTGCCTAGATCTAGATCTAAATAAAGATTGCGGATGTCTTCCCGAGAAACGATAGTTTTTCCTCCGTTTTTGGAGTTGGAAGAATCACAATTTGAAGAAAAGAAAAATGTCATAAAATTTCAATCGAGCAGTCACCCTCTCTATTTCTCTGCCTATCTCCCCTCTTCTGTCTGCCTCTCTCCCCTCTTTTTCTGCCTGCCTCTCTCTCTCTCTCTCTCTCTCTCTCTCTCTCTCTCTCTCTCTCTCTCCTCTGTGTATCACTCGCCTTCTCTTTTTCTTTGTTTGTCTCTGTCTTTCTTTCTCCCCACCTATTTCCCACTCTATCTTTCTCTCGTTCCCTCCTGCCAACTGGGGCATGTAATACATTTTGGTAGTTTCTCTCTCTCTCTCTCTCTCTCTCTCTCTCT
>NW_004797461.1:977739-987903 GCF_000002075.1 Aplysia californica | reverse complement strand
GCACGTGAGACATATTGCATTTACTTGGCCCCATGTCCTGTCTTGTGCGTTTGCGTGAGTGCACCTTTAAGTCCAACTTTTGTTACGTCTACTGCCATTGTTGACGACCAAGAAAAAATTTCTCCCTGCGAGATGAATAAAGATTGTCATTGTCATTTTTGCTTGTTATGGTGAATGTTGTTCTTTACAATCTGCCCTACAGCTCCAGAAGTGGTGGGCAAATTTTTTTCATCCTTGTTTTGGAGATTGCCTTTAGGATCGAAACTAGAAAAAGAAAAGCTTAGCCTAGAAAAGTCATATGATAGGGATTAGGAGGCAGAGAAAGGCAGGGGGGTAGAAGAAGGGGAATACACACACACGTACACAAAACGCTAAGTCTAAGCATTCTGTTTTCAGCAGCATCCTGATTTTTCCAAGTATGGAAAACACAGAACATTTAATGATTAATGAAGTGGTAGAAACATATCCCTAATTTGACTTGGCTTAAAAAAAAATTGCAATTGCTTCCCTTCTAAAAGTTGACAAAAATGTGTTTTTTAGTTATGTTGTAAGTGTCTCTAGTTACAGGCTGTAATGGAGGAAAATGGGGGTTTGAGAGAAGTGATGATTTTAATATATTAGGGATGCTGACACTGGAAATTATGATTTTAAAATTGAAAGTGCAATTGAAAGAGCTTGCTGTTAATGATGATATGCGATCCCTATGCAAATTATACTATCATTATTATAATTATTATGACTGTTATTGTTGTTGTTGTTGTTGGTGTAGTTAAATTAAGTCCAAATGTTAGTGAATTAATCTGTCTCTGTTGCAGGGTTGACCACTGGGACCTGGAGAGAGAGAAGATAATTTTCCTGACTGACTACTCCGTCTTTGTGATCAAGTACAATTTCATAAATGAGAAGCTGTACGAGTTCCGACGTATCATGCTGCACATCATCAACTCCATAAACGTCGGAGATTTCAAGTACCCAAATTCGTCAGTGATGCCGTAAGTGGGATGCGTACACATTTCCGTAACCCTACTTTGAGCCCTTGCTACTGGTAGACCGATGGCACATCATCATCATTAATGCCTGTCACCCCTGGCAGGGTATAGGCCACTTACAAGCTCCTTCCATTTATCTCTGTCCTGAGCCATCCTTCCAAGCTCATTCCAAGTGAGCTTCATCTCTCTCATGTCCCTTTCTACGCATCTCCATGTTTCCTGTGGCCTATCCCTGCCTCGTGCTCCTTGTGGGTTCCACTGCAGCGACTGTCTTGTGATGTTTCCGCTGGGCTTTCTTAAGGTGTGTCCCATCCATCGCCACTTTCTTAGTCCTATTTCTACTTCTATCCCTTTGTCCTGTCCTTTCCCACAGCTCTTCATTTCTTATTCTATCCTGCCACTTAATTCTTAGAATACTCCTCATACATCTGTTGATGAAAGTCTGGAATTTATTCAGTACTGTCTTTGTTGTCTACCAAGTTTCGCAGCCGTAGAGGAGCATAGACTTGACGTTGGAGTTAAAGAGTCGAATCTTGGTGCGCAGTGAGATGCTGCTTGCTTTCCGGATTTTTGATAATTGATTGGGTGGCACATGAAACTGCCTATATTCCTAGCCACCGGTACACCGGTGAGCGAGACCTTATTTCCGGCCTGGCCAGCGCGGGACAAAATGCACTCAGAAAACAGTGTTTACTACTCTAGATGTAATTGATTATTTTGAAGATCTGTGTGAATTAGATGCTGGTATTGACGAGGTCTACCCTAAGTGTGATATAAATAGTGATTCTGATGATCTTGTGGATGCAGTGTGATATGGTGATATCTCATCACCATTCATTATACTTCAAATTTTGAATAGGGGAAGGGGAACTCATTGTGACAGCCTATTGCTAGTGTCTTGCAAAGCCATCCACAGTGCTTCAAGATTAATGAGTTTTTGCGCTGTTAGTGGTGTGAAGAGTGAATTTTGGATAAAAGGGAATACTCTTTGGAGGCATGTTTTATAATTTTTTTGGGCTCCACTTATTCAGTATCATAATCATCAAGTTTGATGATTTTTAAACATATATTTTCTACTTTTTCAAGGGTTGAGAAAAATTATATGAAGATCCATTATCCACTGAAATCACATGACATCCAAATGGCTCTGCCATACTTTGAATACCTGTGAATAGCAGAAAATTCAGGAATGTTTCAATGTTGATCTCGAATGGGCACACTCTATCCAATAGGGAAGGGATAAGGGGACCAAAGTATTTTTTACAGCATCAAAAGGATAAGGGGGCCAAGGTAGGTTTGAAACAGAATTGCGCAACACTGGTTTTTTTGTTTAGTTCCACTTTAGATTTTGACTCCTTTTTTTTCTATTTTTAGCTGTGGCTGATAAAATCATCAGATTGAATCAGCTGCCTTTTTTAACTTTTTATGAGATGTTGTTTGCCTGTAGCCTAGACAGTATTGTTTGTAACTGTCAGGTGAAACTGAGACCCAGATTTTGCTCTATTTGGGTTGTTGCTGTTTGGATTATGATGGCTTTATTTTGGGAGGAAAATTCAAACTAATGAACAAAATATCTCTTACTAATGAAGTTGCTGTTTTTCTGATGTTTTGAAATCTATGTAATGGTGCTGGCCACAAAATTGTGACAAGATTTTTAAAAATTTTGGCGAAGTTTCTTGTTCACTTTATTTGCTTCCAAGAAAATTGTTCCCAAATGTTAATGTACCAGTTTGTTCAAGACTAGCGAATCGTAAAGCCCTGTGATCTGTAACTGCACGTGTCAAACAAAAATTTACTTAGAAAGTTTTGAGAGGGTTGTTGTATCTTGACATCCTTTAAAACTAAGGAGTGGGTGGTTGGAGGGTGCCACTGGTTGGTAGGTCCTACTTCTTCACTTTCCCTTCTGTTGTTTCTGTCTGTCTGTCTTACTTTTTCCCAGCACTAAATGACAATTATTGTGTTGATGTTCTTCTCTTTACTCAAACCAACAAACATAAAAATGCGACCAAATTCTTACTGAAAGCAGTGAAAAGCCAAAGTCGTACTGAAACATAATGCGCTATTGTAGGTTTGAAACAGAATCGCCCAACATTTTGTTGGATTTTTGGGTACAGAGCTTCAGTTTAGATTCTGACAACTTTTTCTGATTTTAGCTAAGGCTGATAAAATCATCTGATAGAATCGGTAGCCTTTTTATGGGATGTTGTTTGCCTGTAGTCTGGACTATTATTTGTAACACCCAGGTGAAACTGAGACTCAGACATGGCTTTATTGGGGAAAACATTTGAACTAATGAACAAAATATCTCTTACTAATGAGATTGCTGTTTTTCTGATGTTTTGAAATCCATGTAACGGTGCTGGCCACTAAATTGTGACAAGATTTTAAAAAATTTTCGCAAAGTTTCTTTTGCATACCATAATGACCTTTGTAAGACTAAGGCTAAAATCATACTGATGCGTGTAGTACAGTGTTCATTATAAATTGGTTTACCGTCAGGTTGTAAAAGGATGTAAATGTTTCTATCAAGCATCTATCATCTTTATCTCTCTTCCTCCTTTTTTTGTGTTTGTTAATCTCTTGCAACAACTCAAATCTTTTGAGGCCGTTCCCAAGGGGGGGGGGGGGTATTAACATGTTCTTATGCACAGTAGAATTGTAAATGGGCTGATTTATCAATACTGTGCCGGCACAACATAGGGGAAACGTCTTTTTTTTGCTCTACTTATTTTGTATGTTTGTCCCTCTCTCAATTTCCGTGGTGCCTTGATAGTCGAAGCAGACTTTGTGCTGTTGGGGCTAGAGAGGTGAGCAGAGTAACCCTAGTTCCCCGTTAGGACTTCTCTGTTGACATCCACCCCTTGGCGCTCTATGACCTTATGCAGTTGGGAGCTCAGTGAAACCTTACTGAAACCACTAAAACACCTAATCTTTGGCACGTATATGGCCATATTGTGTTGCAAGTGCCATAAAAACCTGTACCAAAAGCAAAACTAAACTAAAAAAAAATCTCCTCTTGTTCTCCAGGGATCGCGAGCATGTAGGGTGCTCTGGTGTGGTTTGCTCTTCTTTCCTATCATACATATATTGTCCTTATCTTTTCTCCTTTTTTTTTATGTTTGTTACTCACTTGTATCACCTCTAATCTTTGGCACTTGTATAACCTTATTGTGTTGCTAGTGCCATAAAACTCTTACTAAAACTAAAAAAACCTTACTAAAACAACTGAAACATCTAATCTTTGGCATTTATATGACCATAGTGTCTTGCAAGTGCCATGAAACCCTTACTAAAAGTAAAACTAAACTTACAAAAAAATCTCCTCTTGATCTCCAGGGACCGGGAACATGGAGGCATCAAGATCCGGTGGAACCAGGGTCAAGAACTGACCTTTGGACAGAAGTGGAACCCGTGGTGCACGGACATCCCGTGGGTGACCCTGTCCCACCACCCGCTCCTCTACAACCCCAAGGAGAACGAGACAGCCACTTACAACGTGGACGAGTTCTTCGAGTCTCTCGTGGCCGTCATCAGCAAGGTAACTCGTCCGTCATCGTCTTTTGTCATCATTCTCCTAATATCTTTATATAGCTATGTTACTGGTCGTCGTCATCATCATCATCATCAAGTTATTTGGACGAGTGGAGATGCCTCTAGGTATATTGACAATGGAGCCGAAAAAGAGCCTCGCTCTCGCTCAAAGATTTCTTCGTGGAGTCTGCCAGGCCCATTAAGGAAACAAATCATCATCATCCTCATCATCATCATCATTTATCTTATCTTATCTTATCTATATCTTATATTATTTTTATCTTATCTTTAAGGTACTAGTTTTTAGTCTACCTCTTCCTCTTTTGCCTTCTCTTTTTCGCGTGAGAGCAAGATGTTCAAGGCCCTTACGTAGGTTCAAGACCAAGTGTCCCAGAAACAGTATTTGTCCCTTCAATTGTCTTTGTTAGTTACATTTATCACTACAGCAACAGCAGCAACAACAGCTATAACACAATAACAACATCAACAGCAGCCACGACAATCTGACAACAGTAATGTTGCACCTAAAACAATACAACAGCAACATCAACACCTACAACAGTACAACAGTAGCTACAATAATACCACGACAGAAATAACTACCATGGCGTCAACGTTGTTAACTGGTGCGGTACATGTTTGTTTTCCACTAATAAGTCTTCGGTACTGTAAGGGTCAATTATGTATTTTTATTTTTTCATTTTGCTCATATTTCATGTTGGCCATATCTCTCCTTCTTTTCTCTCTATGTTACTCTGTAGTAACACCTAGTACCGCAAAACTCGTACTTAAATAAACAACAACAACACCTCATCCTCCGTCCAGGTTTACACGGAGAAGCGACCGGGCGAGTCTCTGACGGTGGTGGAAGGCCCCATCTTCATCGAGAGCTACGCCAGCCCCGTGGCCGTGGTCTTCAACCAGAGCGGGCTTGGCTTCTTCCGAGACAGGAATGGGGTCAGTTTCTGAGTCCTTGCTGCCTGATTTGTCTGCGATGACTCCCTAAATGTGATCCACGCCTAGATGCCAAGATATGGATGTGGATCTCATTTTCATCTCATGTCGCACGCGTCGTGACAGATGACATTATGCGCTCTCCAATGTGATGCCTTTCTTAATTACCCTTCTTCTGTATTTTCAAGATAGTTTCTATTATTTGCTTAGTGGTTGTTGTTGTTGTTTTTTTTTTCTTACCACACTATAAATCACTGTGTTTTCCAGAAATAGCATTAATGATTCTTAAAAAAACTTTTTATTTGCTTGGTATACGATAGCTTACTTTTAGACCTTAGTTTTGTTGACGATTTATTTGTACTGCTGTAGATGATTTAAAACCCAAGTTTAGACAAACTGTTTTTTCATCTGTTGTATCCCGACATAATATGAATATCAATATGTGCAATGCATTCCACTAGGTTGTTGATTTTTGTCAAGTCACAGTTTTTAGACTGCACTGTGGTAAGTTACACTTTTAAAACATTATTTTGCTCAGAATTGGATGTACAGGGGTCCATGTGTTGTAGCCAAATGGTTGTCCTCACAGCTCATTGACTTCACTGTTGTTCACCTTATGGGGTCTTCATCTGTGCTGTTCTGTCCCTGGACTTTGTCCAGTGTGGTGGACACTAATATGGTCGACTTCTTTTTTTTATTTTTTTTTTAAAATAAAATCAGTCCTGGTCTTGTCCTATTCTGTTTCTGGTGAAGTGTTTGAAGTTACATGAAGACTGATGAAACGCAACGTAATGAAATCTTTGTCTGTGTTGGGTTTCAGGACTGAATCCATCCTGGTAGATGGTCTAGTGTGGTTGACTTCTTTTATCTTTTTTTCAAAATCAGTCTACGTCTTGTTCTATTTCATGAAATGTTGGGTGATGCATGGAAACTAAAACTTAACGTAATTACCTTATGAAATCTTTGTCTGTGTTAGATCACAGGACTTTGTCCAGTCTAGCGGATGCTCTCGTTTGGTCACTTTAAAAAAAATCATCTTGGTCCTGTCCTATTCCGTGAAATGGGGGAAGTTATATGAAGACTAAGTATAACCTAACGTAGATGTTGGTGCAGAATGGAAGCTGGTGTTTTCTTCAAGTGAAAAGGACATTGTATGTCTCTGATTTTGTTGTTCATAGATTGAAATCTCAGTCTGCCCTGGAATTGTTGTTGTTGTTGCGTATTTAGGATGTGACTTGTTGGCTGTCTTTTATAGAGACAGTATTTTTAAGAAGTCTACTGTTGTTGCTTTTTTATTGGAAAAATTCGGTTTATAGCATTTGTTTTTGTTTTTTTTCAGACTTGTTTGGTAAGGTTTTAAAGGAGTTTTGTTAATGGAAGTGGTAGAATAAAGTACAACATGTTTTGCTGTAAAAAAATTTATTCTTTTTTTTTTTTTTTGCTTGTGAGTCCTCTTTTGAGAAACAGGCATTCGATGAACTCTCTCTACTACTTTTGAAAATTTGTGGTCCCATCGTCATTTTAACTTGGCAATAATGTTTTATTGAAGGCTACGGTCTAGCCCCTACTACTCCACTCCTTTAATGGGCTAAGTGTTTTGCCTTTTGAAACTACTTGTTAGCGTCTCGAAGGGAACTGAATTTAATGTACAAGTCTATCTTCCTTCGTACTTGGAGAAATATATAAGGTTTGTACTGTGTCATTCTCTCGGTAAGCATAGCAATATCTTCCTCTGGAAATGCTTCTTCCAGGTAGAGTGTCTGTGTTGAACCATGACTTTTTGGGTGAATAAAAAAAAGATTCTTAGTTGTGCATCCCACAAATTAACCCATTTTAGCCCTGACCTCCTGAGGCTACATTGCCCCTCTGACTGAGCTCCTGAGCGATATATTACTAATGTTAAAGTGATCGTCAGAATTACATTCAATATCCCACTCTTGGTTGTCCTCATCATGACCAGCATCTAATTCCGAAAGATCTTCAAAATAATCAGTTTCGTCCAGTGTAGAAAACACGGTTCCCCACGCCTGATTAGTCCCAGGTGGGCCCTGTTTGGGTATGGGGTTTTACTCACCGCTGTACCGGTGGCTAGGCATACGGGCAGTTATACGCACCACCGGTGTACCAGTGGCGAGGGCTCGAAGGGTTAAGATTTTGTGAGCTGACCATGATCTTGTGATACTTTGTTCATGTTGTTATTGTTGTTGTTGTTGTTATTGTGTCCATGGGGACCATCGAGTGATCCACAATGCCCGTGTGATGTGGCAGGATGGGAAGTGATATGACTAGGTGTGCCTTGTTGTGATGTGATGTGTTGTGAGGGGAAGGGGGGGTTTGGGAGAATGTTCAGTCTTCTGCATTGGGTGATTGGCTGGCTCTCTGGTGTGGTCTGCTTCTTTTTTACTAACAAAATTGTGTTTATCTTTCCTCCTCCTTTTCTTTGAACATCGCTCTCTAGTAATTCCTCTAATCTTTGGCATTTATAAAACATATTTGGGTTTTAAGTGCCATAAATAAAAGCAATAGAATTCTGGTGTCAAAATTTCTCATACACTTGGCATTTGGTAATCGGTTATTGTGGTTGTAGTTTGTAGATCTGTCTCCACTTTATAATAATGATAAAAATAATAATAATAATATTAATAACAGTGTGTAGGTAGTCCTTCGTTGCCGAAGATGACGATGAATCCTACAGCTCATCTGTGGACGCACCTATGGCTGTGCAATCCGATCCTGGATGTACAATGTCTGTTGCAGTGGGGACACTGGAATGTCGTGGTTGGGGTGGTTGAATTACGTCTTCTCTCTCTTCTGATAGTCTGCTTCTAATAATAATAATGATAATAATAGTAAAAATAAAGATAATTTCTACAGTGCCCACTCCCTGGTGGTTTGTAAGAACTTCCCAATAAAATAAGATATTTTTTGTTTCACGCATACTGGTCCATTCATGTACAGCATTTCTTTCAAATACATATATATACACTCGTAATCTGACGAAGAACACATACACAAAAAGACTGTCACTGTGGCTACTAATCACACTATCAGTTGGAAGAAAATTAAACTAGCTACTAAATTAGATTTGAATAAATTTGTTTTTTGACCAGATTTAAATGCGGTCAAAGTTAATAGGCGTCTCTCTTTCATGAGGTGGGAGGGACCCCACACTGAGACAGTAGCTGTTGAAAAAGTCCCGCCTCTCTAATTTTCAAAATTTTACAGGGCACACTTTGTTTGGTTCTCTTCTGTATCTGTGCTTTAGATTTGCAGCTTTTATTGTCCCTTGTTTTTTACCTTTCTCTCATCAACGTTTGTATTTTTAAGACAGAGTGCAATATCCATCTTTGTGTTCTTTGCCGTATTTGTTTTGTTTTTTATTTAATTTACCTTAAATGGTGATGGAGAGAACCTTCTTTGTTGAGAGAGGAATTAATTTCATTTGAGAATCATACCTGAGCATTGATAAATCGGTACAGTAATGATGTTTGATTTTTTTTTCCCCTGGCGGAACCAAGTGCCAATTTGATGTCAGTATTTTTATTAGTAGAGTAGACCAGTGGCTTTTTGCGTTGAACGTTGACCAAGTTATTTGTACTTTTTTTTTGGTATCTGTCCATTAACAATGTGGTATTCTACTCCAGTTTTAAATAGGTGATTTCTGGATTCCTTTGTTTGGTCTTTTTTTTTTTACTTCTTCCTCTGTCTGTGGGGCTTTAATCCTGATCTCTTCTCTCGCTCTTGAACTCCCTCAGGATATGATTATTTTGGGTTTGATCTGAAAGGTGACGGTAATGTCAAATTATATAATGTACCTTGTATTGAGAACATAGCATTGATAGTTTTGTGTGGGTGGTTGGTGGGTGCTCTGATGTGATATGCTCCTTCTGTATTATCAAATATCTATCTCCCTTATTGCTCCTGCTTCTTTTCTTTATAATTTAGTTTCTCGTAACCCATTTAATCTTTGGCACTTAGATGACCTATTTGTGTTGTGAGCACCATAAAACTTTTAATAAAACCAAGTGGGAAAATTGTTTTGAGTGGTCTGGACTAAAAAAAAACCCAGGATTTTAAAAATGTAGTACATGCCTTCTTTCCTATCAGACATCTATCATCCTTTTCTCCCCTCCTTTTTTTTGTGTTTTTACTCTATTGTAACACCTCCTAATCTTAGGCACTTGTAGTACCTTATTGTATTGCAAGTGCCGTAAAACACTTATTACAAAAGCACTTTTGTTGCAAAACTCTTGCTAAAGTAAAATCTAAAAGTGTCATGTGTTGCAAGCTGCTTGCATAATGGAAGAGCCGTCAGTTTTACTGGAGATTCCTTGTGGTATATTGCTGCCTCAGAATTACAAATTTCTATCTGCTCAGTACCTTGTTTTGAAGAATTTGACGTCAAAGATTTTGAGTTTCACGGCATGTCCAGCTTCTTTGAATGCAAAATTCTTTGAGTATGTTGATATCGACTCTGAATAATCTTACGATTTTGATGGAGCAGATAGAACTTTTGGTTTCTGATCTCATGGTCTTAGTAACTCAAAACAGGCCAAAAAAGTCAAATAGAACTTTGTAATTCTGAGGTAGCGACATGTCAAAAAAATATGAGTTTCACTTGGGAGGAAATTTAATACATTAAAGGTACCCTTTCCCTCCCAGCTGGGCCCAACACCCCCCTCCTCCCCCC
>NW_004797461.1:975135-976829 GCF_000002075.1 Aplysia californica | reverse complement strand
GAAGCATTTACAAAGCCTTGTTATTTGTTTCTCTCTTTTTTTTATAATTTTGCATACCCTTTGATTATAATATTATATTCATACAGTGTATATTATTATCAAGCTTGATACTGCTAACTTTACTGCATGTTTTACCCCCCTTTTGTGTTTGATGATTCGTCACTTGTGTTTCTCCCTCATTCTTGACGGTGGCGTTGGTAGTTTCGTGGTTAGGCTACCGGACCCGTAATTGTGAGATTGCGGGTTCAGAGGTTCAAGCCTCAGTTCGGTCCGACGTTGTGTCCTTGGGAAAGGCACTTTACACGAATTTCCTAATTGGCTTGGTCCTTTCACCAGATGGACATTTAACTCGGAGGTCCCACCTCTTAAATAGTCTAATAGCGTTGATAGGGGCGTTAGACCTATATTGTACCATTTCACCATTTTTTTTCACTCCTGATAGCGCGTTTATATGCCTCGTGTCATGGACGTTTTGTTAGCAAGAGTGCACACAGATGACCACACATATCATCTACCTCATAGTGGTGAAGTGTTGCTCACGTATTTATATATATAAGTATATCGTCACTGCACTAGCAAAATGGCAGGCACATCTCATTTTTGCTACTCTTGAGAGAAAAGGAAACAAACTGTTTAACTAGACTATCATTGATCATCTAATAACTGTAAAACTTTCCACTCATGTTTCTTTTGTGACTGCCAGCGCATTTTTGTTTTGATTTTACCATTAGATAGATATATACATATATGTATATATATATAGTACCACCCACCAAACGAAATGAATGGCCAGTTGCATTTTGGCACATCTCTTAAGTTGTGCCATTTTGCTAGTGCTGTGATGATACGGTGTCATGCTCTAACCATGCAACTGGAAGAATTACTGTACACCAGAAATTTTAGACACACTCTTTTTTTGGTTGAAATTTTGCATTTTGCCTGTTTTGTTTTTTTTACAAATGTTTAAGATTCACGATTTGAGTCATCCAGTTTCTTGTACTGTAATGTAGTACATGTAGTGCCCCTATTAAGATTTTACTAAAACTCATTATATTCTTTAATTTCATTGAATATTACGGAAATTAGTGTTGGGGGAAAAACCCTGTACACAGTAGGCCCCTGTAGCAACTCTTTTTTGGGTTCTAAAACTGTAGTTTTGGTCAATCTGCGGGTCTTCAATAAAAAAACCCAAGGGCTAACATACTCTTTAAATTGTGTACAAAATACTACGGAATAATATTGTCTTCTGTCTTTGTTTTACTCAGACAAACAAAATTTTTATTGTTTTTTTCTTTTTTGGATATTGAAAATTTTTTACAGAAATGAGTTGCATTAGAGCATAACACCATCAATATATATATATATTATCTGATTATGATACGTGTCTATGGCCTCGAGTCACAGACACCTTTCACATCACATGTGTGTGTCTGTTTTTGTGTGCATACTCTGATGGGTATTGTCATTGCCATGCCATTGTAGAAAAAACAAATTTGAAATTTCTATTTTCTTCTTATTCTATGACAGAAAGCGAAGCAAACAGTGAAAAAAGGGAAGGGTCGAAACTACTGCCTTCCCTGAATAATCTTAAATTGTGTGAACCGTGGTGTGAAACTTCTACAATTGCATAATATTTATTTGGGTTTGTCTTTGAACCATTGGTATTCATCTGTAACTTATAACTGAACCCCCCC
>NW_004797461.1:969831-974829 GCF_000002075.1 Aplysia californica | reverse complement strand
TCTTTTTCTTTTTTTTCTTTTTCTTTTTCTTTTTTTTATCTTTTTCTTTTTTTTATCTTTTTCTTTTCTTTTTCTTTTTTTTTTCACTGTTCTTCTATCTTGGCATGATAATGATGATGATGATGATGATGATGATGATCCGAGGCAATGACTATAATTTTTCTTTTTTTTTTTCACCTTTTCTTGTCCTTAACACCCCGGAGCAATACACGGTCAGGTGAACTGACGGAATAAATGCAATGAGTTGGATGTTTTTTGGTTGCATTTCCTTGTTTTTTTGTTTTGTTTGGGTTTTTTTGTTGTTGTTTAGTGTATTAAGTTTGCTGTTTGCGCTAAACGACTGTTAGCCTGTCGATTTTCTTCTCCTTGCTCAAGGTAAATTGTACTAAAAAGGAAGACATTGAAAAACCCGGTCTCATTAAAAAAACCCCTATATTACTGTATTATTACTTTACTATTGTGGGGCGGTGGCACTGACTGAAGTGTCTCAAGGCCATTCCCAAGGGGGGACATTTCTCGTTCATGCCCAGTAGAATTGTAAATGGGCGGATTCGTGTCACGCTTATAACTGTGCCTGTCCTACAACAGGGAACCCCTGCCTTTTCTTTCCTAATTCTTACCATTGTCATTTTTTTCTCTACTTCTTTTGTATATTAGTTACTCTCTTGTGACCCGCAGTTTCCGGGGTGCCTTATCGAAGCAGACTTTGTGCTGTTGAAGCTAGAGAGGTAAGCAGAGTAAGTCTGATTCCCTGTAGGTTAAGGACTTTCTGTTGACATCCACCCCTTGGTGCTCATATGACCTTATGCCTTATGTAGTTGCGAGCACCGTAAAAACTCTACTAAAACTAAACTGACTATAAATATTACTGAGCAGGTGATTGGAACCTGCGTATGTGGTGTGATTAAATAGTTAGGCTCTTGGCTGTTACCTGCAGGAGATATGAGTTAGTTTCCGGAGACTGGCGGCATATGTCTGTGGTGTAGTAATGGTAGGGTGTTTCACTGTTGCAAGTAGACGAAATGTGAAGATGTGAGTTCGATTCTTGTGTGTGGAGATTTTTTTCCCTTATTATTGTGCTTCGGTCTGTGTACTGGGATGTTGTATCCCTCTTAGCCCAGGCTGGCCCTGACAGGTAGGGTCAAAGCAATTCATATACACTATAACACGGATAGGTCGAACACAGAAGACTTGAAATCACGCGTTCGTTGAACTGTTCCTGCGGTTCCGGTTTTTCCTCTTTATCTTTGAAAGATATCTCTCGAACTACGGATCCTTCGTACAGCGAGACCGGTCTCGATGAATTCGAGTTATCCGTGTTAAACTGTATGTCTCGACTCAGTGGGATCAGACGCTCGTCAAAATACTTAAATCGAAGAAATCGACATTTTCTCTGATTGTTTGGAAATTTTTATCGAATTTTTATGTTTTGGCTCATTGCCTTTTATGTCCATTTGAAACACATTTCTGTGCTATAACATCTAAGATGTTACTGAAAATGGGCATTTTGCCATCGAAAGCAAGACAAATGAACAAGCCTTAAGATGATACCAATAACTCCACACGTCAAAAATTTGATGAGCGCCTGACTACACCTCGCCGTGACACAATTTCAGTCAATTCCAGTCACTGGCGTCTGTGGTGTAGCGATTTGGCGCTTGTCCTCACATACAAGAGACCCGAGTTCGATTCCCAAATGGGGAGAGTTTTTTATCGAGTATCTTGGGGGGGGGGGGGTCTTTTTGCAGGGATGTTGCATTCTCATTCGTGGGTGGTTGGCGGGTGTTCTAGTGTGGTTTGCTGCTTCTTTCCTATCAAACATATATCGTCCTTATTTCTCCTCTTTCTTTTTTTGTGTATGTTACTCTCTTGTAACACCTCTATTCTTCGGCACTTATATAACCTTATTGTGTTTCAAGTGCCGTAAAACTCTTACTAAATTTTTTTTTTTTTTAAATTATCATTTCCCCCACCCCAGGCCGACCCTGCACAAGATCTCGTGGTATACTGAACACGAAAAACAATTTTTACTCCAAGTTTCCATCAAACATGCTGATGAGTGGTGATAATTCGCTACCTTAAAATTAGAAAGTTCTTTAAAAAAATATTTTTGGCCGTTTTGAGTCCCTAAGACCAGGGAGATCAAAAATCAAATATTCTATCCGCTCTATCAAAGTCGTAAAAGTATTTGGAGTCGTCATCAAGATATTCAACGAATTGCGTTCGAAAAAGCTTGATATGATGTGAAATTCAAAATCTTTGACATCATATTTCTCAAAATGAGGTATTTAGCAGATATAACTTTGTAATTATTATTATTATTATTATTATTATTATTATTATTATTATTATTATTATTATTGTTATTATTATTATTATTATTATTATTATTATTATTATTATTATTATTATTATTATCTTTGACATCAAATTTCTCTAAATGAAGTACTTAGCGGATAGAACATTGTAATTATTATTATTATTATTTTTTTATTATTATTATTATTATTATTATTATTATTATTATTATTATTATTATTATTATTATTATTATTATTATTATTACTCTTTATTGACTCCCCTAATCTTCGGCACACATTTGACCTATTTGTGTTGCAAGCACAGTAAAACTCTTACTAAAACTAAACTGATTCTCATGATGGGAATACAAAGAGGAAGAGGAAGAGGAAGTGGGAAATCCGGCTTCCTTACAGGATAGAACAGGAGAATGTTCAACCAGATACGCACTTGCACAATTAGTGCAGAAACCCTCGGCGACATTTTGAAGAGAGCAACGGAGCATCAATGGACAGGTCCCGAAAGCAGGGATGTTGCTTCCTGAAACAATGAATAATGAACAATGTCTCTCATGATAATATTATGTGTAATGCTTAGTGAAGTCAAGTCGTACTGACTTACGTTATTTAAATCACACATTAAATTGACTAAAAACCCTCTGTTCAAAAACTCTGCCAAGTTTATTTATTTTGGTCAAGTCAAAAATACACGTCGCAGTCAGTAAAATAAATGATTGAAATTGAGTGAAAAAGAGGTGACCAAGAAAGTGATAATGAGAGAGAGAGAGAGAGAGAAAGAGAGAGAAAGAGAGAGAGAGAGAGAGAGAGAGAGAGAGAGAGGGAGAGATGGATATATAAATAAAGAGAGAGACCGAGACAGATAGAAGAGAGAGAGAGAGAGAGAGAGAGAGAGAGAGAGAGAGAGAGAGAGAGGGGGGGGGGGGTGGAGGATAGAAAGCGTTGTTGAAGCAGGGCGCTAGACAGTGACATTCACACATAACATCTGATAGAAAGATGGTTACCACCCGGAAAAGGTGGGATAAAATTAGTCTAATAAAGAGCGAGCGGTTTGTGTCACTGAGTCTGAAATAAAGTGCTAGAAGAGGTACAATACAATAACTAAAAGAAAGAATGGTGAAAAAGAAAAGGGTTGGCCAAGCAAAGGGATATGCCATGACAAGTGTTACCATGGTTACGAAATCAAGCCAAGGAGTGACGCCATGCGAGGAAGAAGTCGCTGTTAAGGGGGAAGAGAGTATCATGGAATGGTATAATCCTAAAGTGATATTTTTAGAGCTATTTCAAGACAAGCTAAAGAAAAGATTAGCACACTGACGACACGGTAAAGATAATATATTTAGTGCCGGGGGAAAAAGCAAGATTCACATGGGGGAAAAAAAAGAAAAAAATTCAAACCACCCCAGGAGTAGTAAAGAAATGGGATGTACCAGTATTGCCAAAGATTTTCTACTACTGCTACTAGTAGAAGAGAATCTTTGGTATTGCCATTCCATAGACTTGAATCATGATAATTATAATCCGTCCCCGTCGTTTTAAGAAAAAAGAATATTCTGAAATTATGCAAACTGAGCCCAAAAAGGTGAAATTATGCGATTCTGTTAATTTTAACAAAGAATAATAAAGGAAAATAATCAGAAATTATGGGAAAAACAAAAAACAAAACAAAAGATCAAACTTTTCTAAATTATGCGGGGTTCATAAAACCACGGGGACAGTTATAATATTCTAGACCGGGCACTATCATGGTCTTGGCTCTAAACTCTGTAAAAAAACACAAAAAACAAACTTTGCTGCGCCGATGAACATATACACACTGTTGGCGTGCACATGAAGGACAATCCACAAGTCTCACAAAACGGGTAGAAGTTAGAAGCAAAAGCTCCCTTCTTGTCCTTCATTGTTTCTAAATTCAATAAAAAGAGCTAAATGGTGCTTTCCATCCACGATGAACCAGAAGTATGCCCGAGTGTTTTAGATATTGTTATCAGGCAACACCAGTAAACAGTGGTGTCCAACAGAAACTTGAAAATATAATCATATCACCCAATCATCGGGTTAAAGCTTTACATTACCCACTCATGCAGCATACCAATTTAAAACTAAATAAATTGTGCTTCATCTGACACATTATTAATATAATTTCATCTATGACAATTTTACGTCTCTTCGATTTCGCACAATTTTGCCAAGCCTGATTTTTAAAAGTCAGTTTTGAGTGACCATATCTCGGGCGTCTCTTAAAATAGTTGAAACATTAACGTGTCAGCAGATAATGGAGAATTTATTTAGCTTAAAAATAGGTATGCTGCATGAAGGGGTAGTGGAGGGCTTTGACGCGATGATTGGGTATTACATTTTCAAGTTTCTTTTGGACGTCACTGTTTAATGTACCAGTACCATTCAAAGGTCTGAAGATAGGCAGAAGAAAAGCTGAACTCGTTGGTCAAAATAAAGACTGGAATTTTCCGCCCCGTATGCAGTGAATGTATTGTAGGGCTTTTGGCTAGGCATTGTTTGTAGGCTTACTGCTGCTATCGATAAAATTGAAGCAAAAAAAGTCACAGGCGTCTGCTTTTCTTCATAGGAGTTCACCCTACTATAAAGAAGTGATGGGGACAGAAGAAATCTTTATAGAAGCCAGTGTGTGAACATGAGCAGTGTGTGTGTGTGTGTGTGTGTG
>NW_004797461.1:965779-968869 GCF_000002075.1 Aplysia californica | reverse complement strand
CCCCACAAACTAAAGGTTCAGCCAGACGCACTTAAAAAAAAAAAAGAGGTAAAGAGCTGTAGGATGTTTGTAAGTAAAACACAAGAATGCACAAGTCTAGGATTGTGAGAGCATTACTGTAAACACAGTAGTAGAGTCATCCTGTTAATATTATTAGTCTTATTATGTACAAGAAGCATATTATTATATACTATTCGTGTATCCATAGCTTTATGTACAAAATATAGTACTGTATCAGTGAGATAAAGCAAGTCTACGAAAGACTTGAAATGAAATTTAAAAATACATACTTAAAATAAAACAAAATATTTTCCAGTGCATCACAACAGCTCAAGAAAATGAAACAAAAATAGTGTGTAAAGATAGAAATATCACATAGGCATTGTCAGCATTTCATCATACTATAATATATAACATACAGGCGACCAACATAAAAGGAATGGGAAACAACAACAACAACATTAGAAAGGAAACCTTAGATTCATGTACGTCTTCATTACATCTGCGTGATCTAGTTTGTCGACAGTACCCTCGAATGTCTTCATTATAAATTATAATAATATATGTTTTAAAAACGAATGTCTTCATTATAAATGAGAATATATGTTTTAAAAACAAATGTTTTCGCCCTAAATTATATGTTTTAAAATGTGAAATCTGATTTCTGATGCTGTCGAAGGGCGCTACGGGAAACTGATAAAAGTGAATTTGAAATGGACGTAAAATTACATAATATTAGGTATATTTCTTTTACCAACTATCTAGTTTGCCGACTCGTTGATTACAAAGTGTCGAAAAATGTTTCCTAGGTCACAGCAACTGTAACGACGTGGCATGTATGATTGGCGTTCCAAATTTCACTCATCATCATGTGATGAAACGATTATTATTAAACGCCTTCCTGCTCACGAACAGCATAGCCCTAAGTGTAAACCACACGTCATATTCACTTCAAGTGCTCACTCTAATCTGTGTTCACACATGTCGTGTATTTATATGTCCATACTTGTGTTTATGTGCTGTTTTATACACGCATTTATGAGTTCAGACATGTTGTTTATGTATACATAACGCGAACGTTGTATAGATCACATTAACTGTTATGTACATTAAACAAAAATTGTAGGCTACACAAAAAAAAAAGAAAACAAAACATCGCAAGTGGCCTTAAAAGTATTGAGCATAACGGACTTGCAAAATGTACATTAATCTAGCTCTCATTTCACATTTCAGGCACAAAACATCCAGATAAAAATGCAATGAAAAGTAGCCTAAAGAAGAAAAAAAAAAGTTTCATGAGAAGGGATACTGTGATGGAGCAGCATAGGGATGTCCGAAAAAAAATCGATACGAAAATTAAGGTTATGGAATCCGCAGGATTATGTAAAAAGCATACTGACTGGTCATGACACACTCGCGCGCGCGCACACACACATACACACACACACACACACACATACACACACACACACACACACACACACACACACACACACTTTCTGTCTGTCCGTCTGTCTATCACAAACACACATGCGTGCACGCATACATCTACACATATCTACACGCTTACACGAATTCAGACACGACCCCCCCCTTCCCCGACCTCTTTCTTTTTAATCCACATAATTATATTATTCTTTCTTTCGAAGATCCCTCTTTCTCCCAAATCATGACGCCTCAGTGACACAACTACACACCTTTCGACACGTCATTTTAATTCCTTCACGATAATGACACCTTCTGAAGTCTCTGAAACTATAAGAAAGTTTGGCATCTTCAGCAAAGTAAAAACAAATGCAATATAACTCAATTTGCAACACACTGCACGGCCAGATCATCAACAAAAAATATGTCAAAGTATGACCTATTTAGCAGGCCCATCAATGGTGTTATGCTGTAACCGTGTAACTGGAATAACGTTCTTAGGTAAAAAAAAAAAATTCTTAAACTATAATTGGCAAGATCGATCTGTATCTCCTCAGTAAAAACCAGGAATCAATATGAAATGGAAATAGTGTAAAAAGTACTGAGAACGAATGTTGATGTCTTAATTTCAGTTAACACTTATTTCAGAGAGTTTTTTGTTTGTTTTTTTGTTCGTTTTGTTGATGATTTTTTGTTACCCATTGAAATATTTTCGAGAGAGCTGTTGCATAATTTTACATGATACCATCGATATGTCCTACGCTTGACTCGAGGAAGAAAGATAAAACTAAAATTAAACTTGAGTGGCCTGCGAATAATCATGTAAAGTGGTCTCCTCACAGAGTGACCAATCAACACACGCTAAAATATACATGTACAGCTAGCGTAATTCAAGTAAGATATGAAGTCATCGGAGTAAAAAGAAGCTCATTATGAATAGATCACACTACACAAAGATTGGTCGTAAACTCAACATATTACATAGCTATTTTGTTCGCAGCTCCACGAAAACTCTCAAGACAATTAACTGACAACAAAACGAAATACAGCTGCAGCTTCAGAAATAACCGAACATTCACACCTTGTGAAATCGGCTTTATTAATTAAGCCCAAATCTGCAGGACAGCCCGCATTTCTTCGGTTAAGCCGGGTTTTCGGTTTAGAGGGGTTACTCAATTGCAAATAGAAGAAAAACGTATTGGGGGTTTTCTTTTCTTTCAGTTTAACTTCTCTGTTTTCGGATCACCTATTTTATGTTTGGTAAAGTGGCTCCGTTGTGTTCGAAAACTGACCTATCGCAGATATATTCATTTTATGAGATGAACAATGCAAACAACATTTCTAATCCTCTGCCCCTTTTCTCTGCTTGCTGAGAGTAGGTATTTTAATATTAGCCATAAGGAGGGAATATGATTTATAGCTACTTAACTGAGTGGGTCAAGTTCAGATAAAGTAACGTTTAATTTAATGTTAGGAGTTTCTCCACTTCAAACACGTTATTAGGTAGGCTAATCAACACATATCGCACAACCAAGACACACATTATGTATTTTGCGTTACATTTTTTCAATGTCCACTGGAGTAGATGAGTTTTTACGGGGTATTTGCAAGGTTGAGTGAACTAAAGCTTCTGCAGAAACCATAAGTGTTTGTGTGTGTGTGTGT
>NW_004797461.1:960046-965679 GCF_000002075.1 Aplysia californica | reverse complement strand
ATTCTTCTTCTGGAAAAACGAAAGAGAGCTTCAAAACAGACTGCAGCGCCATCTGAAGCAAAGAGCATACTTCCTGCAGACACTTTTTTGGCTGAGTGACCCATCTTGTTATTTACTATCTTTGAATAAACAAACCTGGCGGATTTTCTAAAATTACAGAGACAGAAGCGTCGGCCTACAAAAGCGATCGTCGAAAAAAAAATAACTTTTTGCTGCAAAAATGTCTCAAAACTGAAAAAACCAAGGGCGTCATGCTCCGGAGAATATTTTAAAGAATTTTTTGGCGAAAACCGCATATCGATCGATGAAGCCATTAAAAAGCCTTTTGAATAGCAAAATTCGGCCACCACAAATAGATAATTGATAATACATGTAGCGTGCTCACATTCGCCTGCTCATGGTTCAAACGAGTTCGAAACAATTCCCTGTGTTTAATCATTTCGGATCTTTGAGTGAGGGTCTAGATGTATTGTTTGTTGTTATTCCATCCACATCGTTTTTGTTTCTTTATTATTTTAGAATCAAATCCAAGAACGCCTGTGGTGACTCTTTCAAGGCCTTTCGTTTCGTAGATATATATGTGTGTGTGTGTGTGTGTGTGTGTGTGTGTGTGTGTGTGTGTTGGTGTGTGTGTGACCGTATAATTAATTCTCTCATTCAAAGAAGCTCTTATTTCCACCTTAATTTTCTCATTCGTTTCCAGTCGTTCTCATTCCAGCTCCCAACATGTTTGGCTACCACAGTTGTTATGTCGTTATGTACAAGCGTATCACGGGACCAGCTTAACTTTCTTATAGGGCCAGTCAGCCCAGAGAAAGCCTGAAATGCGATATGAAAACTTTGGCAAAAGACAGTTAAAATTGGTGGCCTTCTACAGGGTATTTTGCTATGAGAAAAGAACAAAGAAAACGCATAAATCAAACAGAACGTCACTGAGATGATATGAAATACAAAAACAATAATTAAAAAACCAAACCAAACCAAACAAAGCAAAAAATATATGAGATCAACCGAAAAGAACCTTACACTTGGCACAACATTGTCCAACGTCTTAGACAATACAGATAAAACAGAACACAAGATCATTAGCTCATACGCTATATCATTTAGTTCCTTTCACTAGAGCTTCTGTAGTATGTTGGTTGAAGAGAGAGTCAACTTTAGCTTCGGAAAGCAACACAGAGAACGTGTAAACTGCCTGCCATTAGGATGATAAACCTAGAATGCGGAATGTTGGTGACATCGGCTCCATGCCCAGGCCAATGTCTTTTTTCTCTTTGTTTGTTGATGTCGATATCTCTATATTCATCGTGTATATAACCAATACTGAGAATCGATACATTGATGAGACATTGCTTTAAACTTTCTTTTTCACAATGTTCGACACTCAAGATTTTGTTCAGTGCTACTAGGGTTTCAAATTCAAACAGCACTGACATTTATGAACTCTTTGCTGATAATGTCATGGTGATCATTTTGTTCTGTATTCATCGACGTAAATCTCACTTTTTAAAAATAAAATTCCAATCGTCGTCTTTGAATGGCATGAACGTAGGCCTATATTAAAAATAAATAATTTTACGAGTGAAGGCGGACTTTACCGAAACGAACAGCTCAGCTCAGTTTAAGGAAGATCTCACTTAATTCGCTACTGGTCATTATAGTCCTGAACTGATTGCTGGCATAACCGGAGAGGGTCCGTGAGCAGTCGATCAACGAGGGAAGAAAAAACCCCCAACAACTCCACACTAAATATAAACTCTTAAATCCCCCCAGACAGAAGAAAGTTATAAGAATCGTAAAAAAGTCCCTACAGTTTTGAACTCCCGACAGTAAGCATAGTACGTAGTACATGACAAGAACTAGTTTATATAAAAGTTATAAATAAGATAAACAAACAGACGATGGTGAATGTTCTTCGCTCAAAGACAGATCTGAATGTTCAGTGCACAGATAGACCACACTGGCAGTGATGAGTGGAGGCAAAACGTGCACATGGAATGTCTTCGTCCGGAATGACTTTAGATGACCAGAGGACACACAAGAGGGACACATTATTATAAAGACGCCGTAGGAAGGAATTAAATAATAGGGGAAGGAATCTAATGATAGGGGAGGGAATCTAATGATAAGGAAGCGAACGGAAAAGAAACTCAACTTTATCCAAAGCATTGACGTATACAAATTTAAGAGGCGGGGTAAAGGACTGATAAATACCTCAATAGGTATACAAATTAAGACAAGATGATTGAACCCAGCTTTAACACAATATCTTTTTTGTGCGTTCCCTGACAATATTAATTGCTAATACACCAAAAGAATGCCCCCAGATAAAATCCAGAAACTTTAATACCTATGCTTTGTCTCTCTGGTGAAGGTCTGATGATAAACAACCCGCGACAGAATGTGTAGACGTCATCGATCGTTCCTTTTCTTTAAAAGTTACTCGATATTAGATCTAGTGACATCACAGCAAACAGGATGTGAATGGTTTTGATGACACGAACCAAAGACTAGAATTACTGTTGACTTATTATCCTGACTCCAGCTACAGGTTCGAGCAACATATCCATCTTGAGCTCGACACAAGAAGCGCCAGGCAGGCTCAAAGATAGGTTATAGGCTTTGTTTTCCTCCTCCGGTCACTTGAAAAGGAATCATGTACCTACGACAGTATTTGTGCCCTCTGTGTTGCGGTGTTATTGTTGTTGTTAATGCATCAGTTCTTGATCTAAATTATTGTATCAATGAGAGTGTAATTTATCTACCTAAATAATTATGCTATCCTCGGAATCATGCGTGGCTTTTGGCAAAAGCGCCAAAATATTGAGTGATGCGGATGCACTTCGTGGCTGTTCTGGATATCATCACCCTCCAAGCAACCGGATATCTCTTCTAGAAGTGTTCTCGAAACTCCTTTTTTTTTTGTCTCATGCTACTTTTCTCGAAACTCCTAAAACCGCTTTATTCTTTTTTGAGAAAAAAATGACCAGCCAATTCCTGCCGATGCATTTAGTCAGATTCCTTTAAATTCCAATTTGACATAAGTCAGCAGGAACCACATGACGAGGGACAGACGAAAAATCTTTCACCCATGAAAACCGGAGGAAAAAAAAGATGAGCATTGTTCTGATTGTAACTGGCATTGGAAATTCTCTACACACGGTGCATGTAAGAAAGATTCATCACATTCGAGTTTATCAGTAGGTAAAGATTGGTAACAAAACATTGCACTCAGAAACAATATGGCGGATCTCCGGGAGCAATGAAGATTCCACGGGTCTATGCATTTGACGTCACATCCGGTGCCAGATTGGCGTCTGCATCGTCCTCGTCGTTCCTTCTTGCCATCTGGGGAAATGACCAGGCAGACGGATTGAAAACAACCTTAGTTAAAAAACAACAACAGTGTATTAACACAGAGTAGTTACGTTCTGTATTAAATGGGAATTATGTTCACAATGATGGATCTTCCTTCCATCATAATAGTTTCAGTGTGACATCGCTACCTCAGAATTACAAAAGTTCTATCTGATATTTTTGGCCATTTTGAGTTGATAAGACCATGGGGTCAGAAACCAAATGTTTGATCTGCCCTATTAAAATCGTAAGATTATTCGGAGTTGTTATAAAGATATTCAAAGAATAGTATTCGAAAAGTCTTAACATATTGTGAAACTCACAATCTTTTATGTCAAAATTTTCAAAACTAGGTACTGAATAGCTAGAGCTTTGTACATCTGAGGTATCGACTAAGTAAACACTTGTGAGGCATCATGATATTTTTGGTGTCAAGTAAATAATCCCATACCTTCATGGCAATGTCAATAAGAAAATAATTTCACACCGTTATTGTAGTGTTAATACAATTTCCTATCATCGAGTTGGTTTCAGTGTGAAAATATAATTTAAAACAAAAACAACAACACCAACATTTTGATAGTTTGAGCGTCAATAGGTAAGCAATTTCTACCATTAATGTAGTGTCAATAGGTAAACAATTTAAGGTAACCATTTAAGTAAATACTTTTCTACCATCATGGTGGTGTTAATTAAATAAAAAATAACGTGTCTAAATCACATTTTGCTAAACATAGAGTTCTTATTCTTGTTATCATTGTGATACACAGTGAGGTTTTGAAGAAAAGAGCTATGGTTTTGGACACAACCATGTTTTCCCTTGCACTGTTCACGCTAGCGTACATGATATGGTCACTTTTTGTACGAATGTGAGCGCTGGACTCTAAACAGAGACACAGAAAGAAGAATGGAAGCCGCTGAAATGTGGCATTTAAAGATACTACTCAGAATCTCATGGACTGAAAAGAAAACAAATAAAGAGGTGCTCCAAATGGCATAATGTCGAAGATCCATAATCTAATCAGAACCATCAGAAAAACACAATTGAGATCATTTGGCCACATAAATATACCAAATGGACTAGATAAACTGCTGCTGCACGGAAAGATAGAGGGAAAGACGAGCAGACGGAGACAAATAACAAAATACACAGATGGCCTGAACAACTTTGCAACGAATAATACAAGGAGAAAAACGGAGCTAATCAAGAAGACAGACAACAGGAAAGAATGGGGTACAATGCTCGGCAATGTCTGATTTATCTACCGAGATTTACATGGCTTTGCTTTAACTTTACAAACAAAATGAAAGTTATTTGAAAATGTTATCTGACACAACTAAAGAACAATAAATAGCATTTGCATAGCGCATATCCCCACTTGAAAGCAAGCTCTAGGCGCTTTACACTATATTATTACCTCAGCAGACCATAGAACATTCAGAAACCTTTTCAGCTTCCCGCGAAGAATACAGTGCAAGCAGCTGGTTAAGCGCTCAAACACTAAGAAACTGACAAGATCTTTCACTGTCTATTGCTGGGTACCCATTTTCACCTGGGTGAAGAGGGGGAAAATTCGTGTTAAGTGCCTTTCCCAAGGACACAACGTCGGGCCCGGGGCTCGAATCCCCGAACTCGCAACTTCACGATCACGAGTCCAGTCGCCTAACCACTTGGCCACCGACGCCACCAAAGAAGAAGAAGTGTTCAGGTACATGTATTCAATTCCATGACCCAGTTCTTACCATCATGATAGTGTCCGTGTCTGCGAGCGCCTGTTTGGCCAGGAAATGTTCCCTCTTGATCTTCAGCTCCAGCGTTTCCGGCACGTCAGGAACCATGATGTCAATGACGCGGCAGATTCCGAATACCACATGCTGGAATGTCAGATAGTGGGGGAGGTGGGTTTCGGGTGTGGGGAAAAGAGGTGTGAGTACAGATAGAGGGATGGTAGTGGTAGTAGTGTGAGAGTGAATCTGTGTGAGTGAGTGTATTAATTGGTCGCTTTTAGGCACAAGGGGACTATCCCGAAAACTGCTGTTTTGAGAAAATGGAACGTAAAGTTTTGCCCCTTGTTCAGTTTCTTTAAAAGATAAGGAACATTTTCTCTATAACCAAACAAATATACACACCAATGAAACCAAACTTCTCCTACAGGTAAGGCAATGGCCACTTTTGGTGTTGGTCAAGATTTCTGAAAAGCCCCGAAATCTAGGTTAGCCCGCTTGTCATTAAAAGCGACCAATTAATGAAATGGTGTGTGTGTGTGTGTGTG
>NW_004797461.1:958291-959886 GCF_000002075.1 Aplysia californica | reverse complement strand
AAGGAAACAATTTTCACACGAATTTAAGTAACACCCTTCTAACTTTGAATCAGAATTTAAGACAAAGAACCTTATATACACCCCCTCATTCTCCCGCAGATAAAAGATTATCTGGACGCTCTTAACTCACTGGGGACATTCTGGTCATTCAACAACGCTTGAAGACGTGCTGTTTTGGGGATACTTTAAAAAAAGAAGCATAGCTTCATTGCTCATACACATTCTGTTTGTAAAATGTAAAGCGGTGTTTCTGATTTGTGCATGAGGGTTCCAAATGTGCCACAGCATTGCCCCTGGTCTACTATTGATCGGACGTGTGTGTCCACAACGCCTCCAAGGAACAGTCCCCATTGGATTATGCGATTGTGCGCGCCGTGTTTTTTCGCATAATTCTGCAACATTTGCATAATTTTGGATTCCCCGCGTTTTTTCACGTTTTTAAATATTTTTTTTTCCACAAAACAATGTAACGCCGCGCCATGTGACTAAAGGGAAGTAATCACAGTAAAAAAAAATCTAATTTAAGTGAAAAGCTGGCTGGTTATTTCCCTTGTTGGGGATTTTTTTTCTTGAGCATGTTACATTTTTCAATCCATCAAAAGTTGTTCTCATATCTGCGGATGTTTCATGTTTGACGGGTGTCCCTGGTTTTAGTTTTAGTGATGTGCCAGCATCAAATGTCCAGATGTTTTTTTTTTTTTATAAATTATTATTTAAAAAAAAAATTAAGAACATTTTTCTTTCCTCTATACAACTGAAAGTTACAGAGATTTTATTTTTGGGTAGTTTTTTTCCATAACTGATGTGTATCTTTTCAAATACGCACAAAAAACCTACTTATACTGATATGTTCTGCTTTCAATTCTTCTGTGCATAGATCTAAAACATGAAAATTCTTGTTGAAAAAGTGCAAAACATGTTGAGAATGAGGTTAGGGTAACTTGCATAATTTTTGCATAATTTTGCATTTGTCCTGCATAATTTGGCCATCTAAATCTGCATTATTCTGCGGGGACAGAAGGAATTAAAGGCTTCACATCATACGCATCAAATCAAATAATATCAAAGAAGAAATTGCCATAACTTTCTGTTGTGTGCATTGACCACAGGGTCTGGTGACTTACCTCAAACACAATGACGAAAGCCAGTCGGATAGCGAGAAGCTTCCAGTAGAACATCGTGTGGTCACCATTCTCATCTCGAAAATCTCGGTACCTGAGCAAAGAAATCGGGGAGTTACATTGCATGCTGAGTTGAGACTATAGTCATTGAATAAATTATTCAACTACATGTATTCTAATTAAAATCACAGAAACTGAATAGGAAACAAAAAAATAAAAAATAAAAATGGGAAGACATGGAATAACACCAAGAGACTAGCCCAGGGTAGAGAAAGGTAGAAATGAAAAGTACTTGTTTGGGCCTATACCCTGATGCAGGATGAGAAAGGCAATGATACTGATGATGATTCTAATTAAGTAGTGGTTGTGGAGAGTAACTCTGGTGAGACCCAAGTTCTATTTAAATATTTTTTTCTCAAGGTGTTCAAAAGGTTATTACTCTCTCTCTCTCTCTCTCTCTCTCTCTCTCTCCCT
>NW_004797461.1:955254-958191 GCF_000002075.1 Aplysia californica | reverse complement strand
TACGCACAAAAAACCTACTTATACTGATATGTTCTGCTTTCAATTCTTCTGTGCATAGATCTAAAACATGAAAATTCTTGTTGAAAAAGTGCAAAACATGTTGAGAATGAGGTTAGGGTAACTTGCATAATTTTTGCATAATTTTGCATTTGTCCTGCATAATTTGGCCATCTAAATCTGCATTATTCTGCGGGGACAGAAGGAATTAAAGGCATCACATCATACGCATTAAATCAAATAATATCAAAGAAGAAATTGCCATAACTTTCTGTTGTGTGCATTGACCACAGGGTCTGGTGACTTACCTCAAACACAATGACGAAAGCCAGTCGGATAGCGAGAAGCTTCCAGTAGAACATCGTGTGGTCACCATTCTCATCTCGAAAATCTCGGTACCTGAGCAAAGAAATCGGGGAGTTACATTGCATGCTGAGTTGAGACTATAGTCATTGAATAAATTATTCAACTACATGTATTCTAATTAAAATCACAGAAACTGAATAGGAAACAAAAAAATAAAAAATAAAAATGGGAAGACATGGAATAACACCAAGAGACTAGCCCAGGGTAGAGAAAGGTAGAAATGAAAAGTACTTGTTTGGGCCTATACCCTGATGCAGGATGAGAAAGGCAATGATACTGATGATGATTCTAATTAAGTAGTGGTTGTGGAGAGTAACTCTGGTGAGACCCAAGTTCTATTTAAATATTTTTTTCTCAAGGTGTTCAAAAGGTTATTACTCTCTCTCTCTCTCTCTCTCTCTCTCTCTCTCCCCCTCTCTCTCTCCCACTCCCCCCCTCTCTCTCCCCTCTTCCACTCTCCCCCTGTCCAGCGTGTTGTTGGGTGACACAGCCAGTGTGAAGTTTGTGCATCTCTCTCCCTCTACCCTCTCCCCCTCTCTCTTTCCCTCTCACTTCCCCTCCCTCCCCTCTCTCCCCCCACTCCCCCACTCCCTGACCTGCAAGTCTCGTCCAGGGTGTTGTTGGGTGACACAGCCAGTGTGAAGTTGGTGTAGCCATGCAGGTCCCACTCGTACTCATACTGATACAGTAGGCGAGGCAGGAACTCCGAGGTGAAGGCGATGAGGAACGCCTGTTGAGTGGGAGGGGGGGGGGGCGCATAGATTTGAGTGAAGAGTTGAATACATATATATATATATCAACACAATATAGTGAACCACACGCCAATGTCTTGGTCTCTCTCTCTCTCTTTCACACACACACACACACACACACATACACACACACACACGCACACACACACACACACACACACACACACACACACACACACACACACACACACACACACAAGACTCTACTCACTTTACTGATGACCACGAGCTGCGCAAAAGACTCCAGTATAGTGAACCACACGCCAATATCTGTCTGTCTGTCTGTGTGTCTGTGTGTCTGTCTGTGTGTCTGTGTGTCTGTCTGTGTGTCTGTCTGTGTGTCTGTCTGTCTGTGTGTCTGTCTGTGTGTCTGTCTGTCTGTCTGTCTGTCTGTCTATTAATCTATCTATCAACTCACATTACTGATGACCGCGAGCTGCGCCAAAGACTCCAGTATAGTGAACCACACGCCAATATCCTGGGCTCGCTCTGCCACGGGTCTCCGGGTCTCACAGACAAACTTGTGAGCGTCCAGGCGTATTTCTACCCAGTTGTTGAGCAGGGCAAACAGAGGGGCGAGCGGGAAGGCAGCCACGAAGATGGTGATGAAGCCGAACTGGAGAACTGGGGAGATGGATGGATGGAGGGATGGATAGATGGATGAATGGATGGATGGATGGATGGACGGATGGTTGGGTGGGTGGATGGATGGATAGATGGATCATCCAACAGAGAGAGGGAGAGAGAGAGAGAGAGAGAGAGAGAGAGAGAGAGAGAGAGAGAGAAAGAGAGACAGAGAGTAGACAGAGTGAGGGGTGGCATGGACAGGGACACAAACACCGACACAGATAAACACAGATAGAGACAGAGACACAGACAATCAGAAAAAGAAATAAAAACAGAGAGAGAGAGAGAGAGAGAGAGAGCAAGAGAGAGAGAGAGAGAGAGAGAGAGAGAGAGAGAGAGAGAGAGAGAGAGAAAGAGAGACAGAGAGTAGACAGAGTGAGGGGTGGCATGGACAGGGACACAAACACCGACACAGATAAACACAGATAGAGACAGAGACACAGACAATCAGAAAAAGAAATAAAAACAGAGAGAGAGAGAGAGAGAGAGAGAGCAAGAGAGAGAGAGAGAGAGAGAGAGAGAGAGAGAGAGAGAGAGAGAGAGAGAGAGAGAAAGGAAGAAAAAGAGAGAGAAAGAAAGAAAGAGAGAGAAAAAGGAAGAGAGAGAGAGATACCACCACAAATAAAGAATGCAGCATCCTAAATGATATTCAAGCACCCCTCACCCCACCCCACCCCATCCCACCCTACACCCACCTACCCCCACCCCCACTCCCATCCCGCCCCAAACCCACCCACCCCGCACACGTACTCACCCACCCGCCCCCTTGTACTCACCCATCTCCAGATACTCCTGGAACAGTCCCTCGTTCTCGATCAGCTCATAGTCGTCCTCCCACCGAGACACCTGGCCACCCTTCACCAGACGCGTCTTGAAACGGTGCCAGTAACCTTTCAATTTTCTGGGGAAAATAAAAAAAGTACATGTATATTAATTCTGTCCCATGTCAACCAATCTACGAACAAAGCAGAAGACCTTTTATAAAATACCTTTTTTTTCCGAATTGCTTTTAGAAATGAAAACTATATCAACCTAACATTATCAGAAAGTAAGCGTTCATGGACAAATAAGGGAGGGAACTACTTCTGGTATATAATTTAATAAAAATAATTTTTGTGGTTCTGTCCCTATTGTTGACACATTGTTGAGCAATCTCTCGCTCCTCCATAACATCAACCTTTCTCTCGCCCCACTC